>NC_091119.1:143779460-144079460 GCF_040183065.1 Periplaneta americana
GTGGAGTAACGGCTAGCACGTCTGGCCGCGAATCCAGGTGGCCCAGGTTCGATTCCCGGTCGGGACAAGTTACCTGGTTGAGGGTTTTTCCGGGGTTTTCCCTCAATCCAATATGAGCAAATGCTGGGTAACTTTCGGTGCTGGACCCCGGGCTCATTTTACCGGCATTATCTTCGTCTCATTCAGACGCTAAATAACCGAAGCTGTTGATAAAGCGTCGTAAAATAACCTAGCAAAAAAAATATACATGTACAGTTCAGAGTTACCCTATTTATTCACTTTGCAGTGAACCTAGTAACAAAATTGAGAACTAGGCTAATATTATTAAAACATAAGAATACATTAGACGTTATTAATCTTCCACTAACGGCTACAAAATAAATCCATAATTTATCAATTGCATATCGTCGTTGTTCCTGCAATAACTTCTATGTGCAAAATATAAAATTTTTCAGTATGAACACTATTTTCAGTATCACTATTGAAGTTATTTAATAGAACAAAAATCTGAAAATCGATAAATATGTCACAACAACGACGATATGCAAATACAACATTTATTTATAATTTTCATGTGCTGAGAAGGAAAACGGGACAAAAGCACTAGGAATAACCACTACAGATTATAAACAGAAAATGGTAACGGTTACATTAACCTTGCTTCTCTCAATTTTTTGAACGATGAACTTAAAAAAATATCAGTGATATTGTTTGCATGTACAGCATCAATAATGTTGTTTTTTAAAATATTACTGTAATGCCTACTAATGGTTCAGATTTAATTCATGTTATGATTTGTTTTATTTGTTTTACATGAGACTGTTTAATTAAACACACGTTATTATGTATTCGAGTTGTTTTTTATATGAAAATGAAGCAGCAAGGGTCGTGTTTTATAAATAAGTTACGCAGAATATTTAAACACTCATGATAAAACATGACAAAATTGTCCACTTGTTATCGAGTAGTCTATAAATAATACATTTCTGAAAACTCAATCCATGTATTGAAATTGTATTATAGTAGGTCTAATGCTACGCGTATGTGTATGCAGATAACACCGCTACTATCTCTAGAAGTAGGCCTACATATCATTAAGCAAATTGAGTAACCGTTGTCAGTGAAACGTTTCTCCTGAAGTACAGTAGTTCATTACTTCTCAACAGTAATCTCACTAGAGGTTTTGATTTATCTAGAGAAAATCAAATCTAGAGTGGGATTTAATTGACTATTACACGATTAGAAGAAAGTATATAAAGATTATAAGTAACAAAGTACTCGAATACAATAAAATATTAATTGGCTTACGAAAATACAACTGTCTTCAAATGTATTATTGTACCATCTCAACATTACGCTAGTTGTTTTCTTGTTATCAGTTGTGCCAACTATGGAATCTTCATTGAACTCTGTGGAAGTTACTGGTCAAGAAGACTTTGTTGATTCAGTTTCATTTTTATTAAAACAGTTGCATTCCACTTGAATTATCCCGATCCCAATAATCAACGTCACTTGACACATGATTTTCAATAAATCTTAGTATTAAACAATCTCTGATACGTGACTATCCATAATATCATATAGCAGAAGCTATAACAAACAGAACCTAGATAATATAAACGAGTGTTAGAAAAGTTTTAATTGGGGATGATGAAATAAACAAGAAACATTTTAATTAACGATGATGAAATAAAAAATAAACGTGAATAATTTTAAAAGAAACAATTATTGAAAGTACAATTTTCAAATTTGAATGTTTTAGTGGTTGGTAGTTCAGTTGATGTTATATTGGACGTGTGCGTAAAAGAAGTGAACTCGTTGATGTACATGGCGTATCCCTCAACTTATTCAGGATTTCCGAATGGTGCTCTTCATTTATTTGTAAATAGGGTTTCAGGAAAGATGCATAGCTATGACCAGTGATCTTTATTAATTCTTGTTCTTGAATGCCAATGTGAGTCATATTTGAAAGTGCTGTGCATCGACTGGAGTGGTTTGTAATTTTCTGTTTTTTGACGTCCAGACCAGTGCAGTTTGAAATGTTGGCAAACAAAGAAACAAATGCTAGGGAAGTGATAAAAATAAACAAATGCTAGGGACGCGATAAAATTAAACAAATGCTAGGGACGCGATAAAATTGTGCGATAAGCAGCCATGATTGGTTGAAAGACGTCCTTTCGTACAGTTTTATTGGTCAAAAGTAGTGTGACGTAGTAAAAGTGTAATAGTCCTCGAAAACTCATCTTTCAGTTTAGAAATTGTGTATTTTTAAAGTTCTTAAATGAAGTATGAAGCAGTGGCGGCTGATTGACTGAGGCAAGTGAGGCCGGGCCTCAGTCACTCGGCTTAACTGAAATCAAATTTTGTGTTTTTATATAATGTATTAGTTATTTGAATGAAGCATATATCGCTGTAGAAGCATTTGAAAACTTTGATGTAATGGACCTGCTTTGCAGTAAAATTTGTTCCTGAGGCCAGAATCGTTCGTGCCGGGTCTGGCTTAATGCATTTCATGTCCTTTCGCGGGCTTTGAGTTTACGCTTAAAACGTTGTAGCTGAGGCACAATTCGGCTGGCCTGGTCAGTTTCACTCGTCCCATCCATGGGCCGGCCTCAAGGGTAGAGTGGGGTGGGAATAGCAGTGGTGACTTGTCTTCCTAACTAGGCCATAAATAACAAAATTCCAGCTCTTTGGCAGGCAGAAACCCACTCGATTCTCTCCCCTTATGTCTCAGTTTATGACATAAGCGAGGGTGTTGTACTATTGTACTTCGTAGTATGTTAGTGAATCTGGGCCAATGTTGTTATGTATTTTGGGAAAATATAAACAGAAACAAATGAGAGAAATAATGCTGGTGCAGTTAATTCATTGTTAGAGTGTCCTTTTTCGAGAAGAAATAATACTAAAAGAAAGGAAGTTTTAAATAAAGAGAGAGACTACCGAGATACCTACGACATCGCTGATAATTTTTCTGACACATAATCTTAAAACGCGAGTTTCTATTGCATCCTGGTATGGGCAACATAAATGGTTATGTGGTAATGTGATCCAAAATAAACTTGTCTTGGCCTTGTTTGTTGCTGTCAAAGGAAAAAAATTAAAAGAAAAGAAAGAAAGGGGAATTTCAACACATAATATGGGATGCTTCATCACACTTAAACAATCACTGAAACTCAGAGCATAACAGCTTATTTGGTGAGTGAAATTATTATTTTTCATTGATAGTAATAAGAATAGACTATTAATAGTAATAGTAATAATAATGATAATAATAATACAGTAATAATGATAATAATATAATACCAATAATAATTAATATCATAAACAAACATTTCCTATCGGAGGCACTTAAACTAGTTGCATCTGGCCTCACCGAGGATTTTGATCACCGGCCGCTACTGGTATGAAGATAGTATTTTGTGATGCTGCAAAACAATCGATTGCGGGATTTTTAAAGAAATACACGCTTTGTGCTTCCTTTATGTTGAAAATATTTTTTCGGCGTGTCATTATCTGTGTACAGAGTTATTCCCTAAATTATAGGACATATTCAATATCTACGAGTGAAGTCAATTGGGAATGATGCATGGGAAATATAAGAACTTTTACTAAAAAGTTTATTTCAAATAAAAATGACACCATTTGCGATTATTTAGTATTTTATGTCAAATTCTTAAAATCTCAAAGAAATGAATGCTTGGGACACCTAGATGTCAGAAATGCGCATTCTCAAGAAGATGTTGAAATAAATGTTACAGGCTTATAACAGAAAGAGGGAGGAAGACCTAAGAAGAGGTGGATGTTTGACATGATATCGGATTTGAAAATGATTGGATTAAGAGGATGGAAAAATATGGCTGTAAAAGAATAAGATGGAAAGCTGTTGTCGAGAAGCCAAAACCGACCCAGGGTTGTAGTGCTAGTGATTATGACGAAGTTGTACATTGCACTATGTAGGAATTGTAGTTAATTTATATAGGGTTATTCAGAATAACAGTAAAAATAATATTAGAATATATATAATGCAAAAATACGTTAGAGATAGGGTATGCATTGTCGGCGATACCTCAGTCTCTCACAAAATATAATAAATTTTAGATATCTACTGGAATGTATACCGTACCTTTGCTTTGCCTGCAGTTTGTTAGCTGGTAATTGTCTATATGCTATTAAAATGTAGTGATATGTACTTGCATGGTTTTTCATAATTTAATGTAAGAACGTTTATCCTGCGAGATTGAATTTGTAATCAGATAATTACAGTGTATGTTAATGTCCTTGTGACAACAGGAAGGTTATCAAAGTAGTGTTCGAAGTGGAGACTCCCGACTGTGGTGCAAGGATTACAGCAACTGATCAAGGTCCCTGACTTATGAATATCCGTAATAGCTCAAACTCGCTTAATTAGCTAACAAATGAAGGTCAAAGTGCAGAGGTGTTGTATATCTTTCAGGAAATATCTCAACTTCAATAAATAACAATAGTAGTATTTTGTTTAATGACGCTTTAACTGCAGAGGTTATTCAACGATATGCCTGGAACAGGATGTTCGGTACAGAGTTACACCGGGAAAGCCTCAAGTCCGAAGGATAAATTATTCTCATAAATGACAATATCAGCGTTTTCCCGCAAAACCTAATGCTTTTACAATCAGCAGAGGGGAATGAAATTTTGAATACTATAATGCGGGTATATTTATGTACTACTGGCAACACTGACTGGTACCTTCGCCATCTACTCATAGAAGTAATAACTAAAGAAGCCACACTTACATGAACAATTTATCGATGACTATCGATTGCTAAAGTCGGCTGGTTGGTGAAGTTGGTATAGCGCTGGCCTTCTATGCCCGAGGTTGTGGGTTCTATCCCGGACCAGGTTGGTGCTTAAATGTGACAGGCTCATGTCAGTAAATATGTAAAAGAACTCCTGCGGGACAAATTTCTGGCACACCGGCGATTCTGATATTACCTCGGCAGTTACGAGCGTAGTTAAATAAAACATAACATCGATTGCTAAAGGCCAGATATCTTTGAACATAGGTACCTTAAAGGATAACCTTCTTAGCAATTCATTCTAATTATACCGACATTAACGGTCACTGACTGCATGGTAACTTCTTTTTTTAGACATGCATCCTGATAGCGCTGTATTTTCACAATTGTCTCATAATAATCTCTTTCTATTATCTAACATTATTTGAAATACTGTATATTAACGTTCTATGTATTTTAGTTTAATTTTCCTGCACAGTTGTATTTCATTGTTTGACTAATAGTTCCTTGTATTTTACTGTTTAATTCAAAGTACAGTGGAGTCTCGTTAATCCGAACTAATTGGGACCAAGACCTATTCGGATTACAAGATTTTCAGATTAACCGAAATATTTCCTGTAATGCAATGCATGCTATTCACGAGCGCTGAGAGACGGTGGTGGGGTAGTTGGAGTACCCTGTTGCTATTTTTAAAACCATAACCAACAGGTTCACTTCATTAGAACAACAGAAAATTACTGATTTTATGAGAATGACAGATGTGTAAATTATGTACAGAAAACACTAATTGTTGTAAATACTCTTGAATGTGCTATTTTCATAATTTTTTAAGTAAAAGAAATTGAGAGAATTTATACTTTTTTTCTTTTCGCTACTTTGTACTATTACGATAAATTTAGTTTTTTTGTTAAAATAATTTTGTTCGGATTAACCAGATTTCCGTAGTTCGGATTAACGAAACTCTACTGTAACTCTTGTAGGCTATACACGTAACTTTTATCGAAATCAAATTGTTGAGTTCTATGTAGCTTGTAAGTTCATTCATAAGTAGGCTATGTATAGGCTACTCTTTTTTTCTCCTACGACCTTAACTCTGCCAGCTAAAATAAATTATTATGATTATTATTATTATTATTATTATTATTATTATTATTATTATTATTACATCCTCGTGTTAAAGAAGTTAAAGATCAGCATATTTCTATCCGGTATTCTTTTTGCGTGATTAGTGTACGTCAGTACTAGTATGTAAAACTTCGTAATTTCTGTAATGAATTTTCAAACGCATCGATTGATTTAAAGAAAATATGAAAATATTGATCTTACTGTTCCTGAAAATGTAAAAATAGAAAGAAAATAATATGAAAATATTGATGTTAATGTTCCTGAAAATGTAAAAAATAGAAAGAAAGCATTGTTTTTATTATAAATACCACTCCTAAATGTAAGGGCACTCAAAACTCTTTATATTGATCAATAGGCCTATATAAATTAGGCCTACACTACAAAATGTATAAATGGACTCAAACGTTACGCGAACAACACTATTTAGTTAAGAATCGAATAAATGTTTCCGTACTGCTTCACTCTTCAACAGGGAATCTTAGCACCAGTAGGCCTAAATACTTAGAAATATGCCTTGCGCCATCTGTAATTCATTGCGCATTAGAAGACTGGAGACTGGGATAACAAGTTTCATGACTGGAATTGTCGTGGAGAAATTACTCGATCCATTAACTTCATTGTAGATCAAAGAGAAACCAGTACTGTAACAAGATTGAAACAACTTTTATCCTGTTGTAGGTCGCGTTCCTGCAGAGCTGCATAATAATACGTAACTCAAGGGGTTACCCGTCGTGCAGACCCCCCTGAGGACGAGGAATTTTTATCTTTCCAAGGGCATGTGCAGCCTTTACTCCAGTTTGTTCAGTGGGCTCTGTAGGTAATTTGTTTCGAGAATAGAATTTGCCATTCACTCTACACGCAGGATTTAAAGAATGCGAATAAATATGTCTTCATACAGGATGTTTTTAAAAAGACGTGACAATATGTGTTAATATTTGTATTTTAATTTGACGTCCTTAATTGTTGAAGGGCGTCCCACTGATTTTTGAGACCATTGAACATGCCTCATTATAATAAATAATTAGGACGGTATAACAATGTAGGCCTTAAGAATAATAGGCCTATAAATTATGACATAAGAAAGGAATATAAAATACACAAACGATCGCTTTCAGAGTTTAGAAGGAATTTATAACAGGCTGAAAGTAATATAACTCTGCATATTAAAGGGGAAATAGAATGAACTAAAATAAATAAAAAAATATATTAACGTTTTCAATTAAGCGCATAGTTAATTAGAAAATTAGGCCGAAAGTCTGCGTACTTTGGCAACAGCGCATCATCTGCTTACCTATGAATACACATGCACACGGTCTAAATAGCAGAGTTCCGTCCCTTATTCATCGCAGTAGGCTTGCCAAACTTCCTAATGACAAGCAATAAGGATACGTTAATCTTTTTATTTGGTTTGCAAGAAAACCGTTCATTTTCCTCCATCACTGTAACACCTTTTTTAAGACTAGAAATGTCTGCACTTGACATTCCTGCTCTAAAGATAAGATACGAGTAAAAGTCAGAATCGTACGGATAGTACTTATCGAGTAAAACAATGTTAAGCTTTAAGGATTTTTTTCTGTGGAAAGTATTCATTTGGGACTAACAATATATTATAATTTTTTGTTGTACTCTATCCAACTGTTACTTCTAACCTGTATATAATTGTTTTCGTGGCAATAATGAATAAAAGAGTTGATGATAGTTCGAACATTTATTCTAGTTTCGTCTCTAGGTGAACAAAAAAATTGAATGTTAGAGATGTCATACTTAATTGGTTTTATAATAAACAACTAAAAACCGCTTGACTAACCAACGATTGCCAGGAGCTTGCGAAGTTATTTAGACATAAGAACGAAAACCATAAGAGAGTTTGAAGATAATGAATAAAAAGAAACACAATAATAATTAAAGAATATACAGTGCGTTCAACTATTCCCTCCGCAAAGTGCTGCCTGCTTGTAATGAGATATACCTTTCTCTTTCTTCTTCCCTCAGCCTTGTAGGACTAGACTTGACTCAGCGAGCACACGCGAAAAGAGACTAAGAACTACACTTGACCTGAATGCACCGTATTACAGCCTGTATGGAGTCGAGGAAAGAAGAGTATGTATACTGGAAGTGAACACCAATGTAAAATCTTAGAAATAATTGATTGCGCACAGATATTTTCGAAGTCCCAGAAAGGATGCACTGCGCATCCCAGAAAGGATGACATTTTGTGCTCTTGTCATGCGAGTAAAAAAGTGCTCGCAAGCACGAACGCTCCTAGGGTCCATTTTTTAATTTAAACTTTGTTGTTCGAGGCAGAACACATAGCGTTCCTATCCAGCTATTGTAATATTTTAGAGACGTAGTAAGTCTTCCCGTATATCACATGGTGTATAATCTCTTTTCAATTCAGTGTGGACTTATTCATAAAAATCCAAGATTATTCAAGAGAATAATATGGTTGCTCGTGTGGAACTTCAGTTGATAGAAATCCAGTACTCTTTAACGCTGAAATATTTGCTTAAAAAGGAAAAATGAATAGCCTTTGAGGAGCAGATGATACAAACACGCTCCAAATACTGCGGAATGTTTCTCTCAAATGCCTGGCTATGTTCGAACAACCTACCTAAGATAAAAAAAAACTTCCTAGCTTATGAAAAGCCTAAATCACGATCACGATTAACTAATTCACATCTGCAGAACTGTTTATGTGTAGCTACAAGCGACTTCTCCTTGGAAATGACTAAAATTCTGAGTAACATTCAAGTTCAAGGACATCATTACCCTGTATGCGTGTTTTGAAATATCTGTTTATTTATTTACTTAATTTAGGACTAATCAAAACATATTCTATTTCACTTAGTATTACGTGCGGACGGTGCTCACAATCGTCAAAAGGTTGAGAATCCCTGCTTTACAGTGGACGCATTTGGGTAGAGCCAATGAGAAGGGAATGGACAGAGCCTATCAGTACGGGAGTGTGTTGCGGACTGCATCGGCTCGCGGCCGCTAAGGAGTAAGATGCGCGTGACAAAGTGACAGGTAGTGGGCATCTTAACTTCAATTGAGTTAGATAGAAATGATCGCCGGCCCTCTCTGCAGTCGTTCGCATCCTTCAAGTAATGCCTTCCCCACAGAGCGGTCATTGGACTGCCTCCTCCACACACCACTTGTTTCGAGATTTCAGAAGCGGACTTTAGTTGAGGTAATAATATTCGTTTTGTGTCATTGTATGACGTACCTAAGTACAGTAAGAACAAGTGACAGGAAAGAGAGTTTAGCATAAATAAGTAGTGTGATAAAGACTGTGAATGGAACGAAACAAAAGAAAGAAAGAAAGAAAGAAAGAAAGACAATTCCAAGGAATACATGACAGCAAGATCGAACATGCGACCGACTGCATTGGAAATAGGCGCTCTCTCCAATGAAATCATCTATGATAGAAATGGCCTGTATGAAGCGGTGCAGTACTACAGGACTTCCTTAAATCATGAAGTTGGGCATTAACTTGATTTACAGGGTGATCGTTTGGGTATGGATAAAATAAAAACACCGTAAACCATTTACAACTGAACTTTATTTGTTGAAACTTTGTGCATACAACACTGAAAGATGGGAGATTCCTCAGAGCTCAACATGACCCCCATTGCGCCCCCTGCACAACTCATAACGGTGATGCAATTCAGCCCTTGTAACATAAGAGGGGTGATTTGTTGAAAAGCTTGAGTAATTTTTACTCTCAGATCATCAATGTTCCTGGGTTTCTGTGAATAGACAATGTCTTTAACAAAACCCCACACGAAGAAGCCAGGAAGGGTTAGGTCTGGGGAGTTTGGGGACCAAGCCAAGAGATAGCTGCTTCTCGTATTGGGTTTTGCCTGCGACCTCCTGCATGTTTTTTTAACACAGAACCTGTTTCTACATATGATCGATATCACAACATTATGGAATCGTATTTAGGTACATTACGCACACATACTCACGTTGAAATTCCCTTTGAACTCTTTTAACACTCTCAAATAAAGCATACCAAAGAACACATTGTGCCCGCTGTTGATTTGTAGTAGCCATTTTAATCATCTACGATTTTAATTTTCCTTTCAGATTATGCATTGTTGTTGATTGTCTATGGAAACTCCCATCTTTTAATCATAATATAATCAGTAAGAAATTTTTCCTATTATCATAATAGCTTTATAATAATAAATTAATATTATCCATGCCCAAACGGTTCAGATTGTGGTTTAAATTAATGAGACACGTTTTGCATTGATTGTGGAAATAAGCCATCTTGTTATGCCCTGTGATTTATAAATGGAGTAATGGAGTTTGAAAATCGTTATTCATTTGCTATGTGACCTACTTCCTTTTATTAATATTTATATTATGTTTAATCGTAACACTGTTGGCTAGGAATGTAGACTATGGTTATATATATATATATATATATGGTTAGAATAAAGCCAAGTATTAATCCACAGGTGTTGATTATAAGTTGTTCCATTTTCTTTAAATTAAATGCAGACAGGTAACATGTATAAAAATTAACGACGTTATTTAAAAAATTAAAATCCCCACCTAAGCGGGAATAGAATCCGAGTCCCTGATGTCGCAATCTAGCATGTTATTGACTGCTCCACCGCACCGGGGCGAACGGTACAGAGATGGCACGAAGAGAGGTTTACGACTGCCCAACCTGAACTCAAATGTGACAGCACACATACTAATTTACTGGTGTGGCCCGCTCTTCAATATCAAACTTTTCACCAGCAAGAGTCGTGCCATCAATTGTTCCTAAGACTGTACATCAACAGTAAGTCTGTGTAGGATAGTGTAAATAGAATAGGCCTAAAATATGTGTTAAAGAAACACTCCAACCTAGTCCTGTCATCTAGCGGTGAAAGAATGAAAAAGTCTAAGCTTACAATACAATATAATGACAGATTTTTTTGTTAAAATTGTGTAACATTATTTGTATGTATTTTAATTAATGCTACTGGTAATTAATTTTTATAGAGAATAAAAGAATAGCTAGT
The DNA here is from genome assembly GCF_040183065.1 of Periplaneta americana. NCBI lineage: Eukaryota > Metazoa > Arthropoda > Insecta > Blattodea > Blattidae > Periplaneta > Periplaneta americana. The sequence goes on from NC_091119.1 coordinate 143,790,382, forward strand.
ACTTCGTGAGTGTGATGTGACAATGTGGTAGAGTTTAGTCTTCCTGCACATGTTGATGTTCACAGCTACCACATAGTTAATTTCCCGATAAATCTTGAGTTCTGAAATCTACGTCTAATTGTGTATATTTTCTTGCAAACTTAGACAAAATCTATGGTTGCAAAATAGGACATCTTTGTACAATTAAATTCACATCGTCCTTTTAGTTATACCAGGACGAAGTATAAGACATACGAGATAAGTATATAGTTTTTTGTTTCTATGACTTTCACCGCAATTACAACACACATCAGACCGCTGTGATAGTCATCTTATCGTAGACCGGTTTTAAAAGCTTTGCATAAACCGTAATCTTTGACGAAGTATGACCTTAAAGTCCGTCGCACAATATAGCTTATCGTTAACTGGTGTGGGTTGTTACTTTCTAACTAGATAAATTACTGTTAACAGAAAGTAAAACGTGCGACAGACACCCAGGCGATTGTGAGTGAAGTCTAGGCTAGGGTGCCTACATAATGCATTATTTATACAGCGATGTCGGCTACTTTGTTCACAGGAAACCTACTTTCCTTTCAAGGAGTGTTAGTGATCTATTACTATATCAAATTTCATTACACTGGCAATTAATAGTTTGTTTAAAGATCATCGATCAGCTGATATTCTGGACAGTTTCATATTTATTAATTCTTCACAATCTAAACATGTCTAAGGTTCTAAGCGATGTACAGTTCTCGTATTATATCTCTGCTTCTGTCCAACGTCACAGTTCACAGTTAGGAGAAAGAGACAACAAAAGGTTATGCTAATCTATGAAAAAAGGTATACCTATACTCAGTATACACACAGACAAGAAGTGACCAGAACATTGCAATGAAAGGAACCTGATAGCCTATATTTCGGTTTGCTTTTTAATACTCTGATGCCCAGGCCAAGATTAGCCACTACTTCAAATTCAACGTACACACCGTACACGAGTGTGGCTCTTACGGTAGTGGTTAGAAACATTTTTGTTTTATAAATTTAATTTGTACTCACTAGTTAAATAAATAAATAAATAAATAAATAAATAAATAAATAAACGATCAGTCACCGGCAGAGATATAATAAAATTTTGTGGTGTAAGTTACGTTGATTATAATTAGTATTATGAGCGTCGTACTGAAAACATGTGAAAGATATTATGACTGTAGTTCCTTTCGGCACAAGCGACATCTATATCTCACGGTTGTGGAGGCGGAGCGAATATCGGCAAGTTTAGGGCCCTGTCATTGCACGAAAAAATTTCCTTTTCCGTTTTTTTGTACCTGTCTGTCCATCCATCGATCCATCCAGCAATCGATCTCTGATCTCTGATCTTGTCAAGACAATGTCCTGGTCTATCTGCCTGCTTGTCTGTCTGTAAATCCACCTACCTACCTACATACCGACCTACCTGTCCTCCCTCTGTCCATCCGTCCACCACCACCACTCACCATTTCCACAGTAATACCTATGGAATGTTAGATGAAAATACATGCGTTCGAATTTAGATAAAGAGATTATTGGGTCTGTGGAATAGACTTCACTATGAAATTGTTTAGATATGAATAAAATATTACTTTTTATAAATGCAAAATTTCACGATAATATGAAAATCAGAAAAGTGCTCTGCCACCGCCCGACGTCGAAAAATAGTACTTTGGCTCCGCCAGGATTCACCAGGTCTGAAATACACCCCTACATGGTACCCTAGATCAGATATACCCAGATTGCTCGGCCTTAGAGGCTTTGACGGTAACAACTTGTGACAGGTTTACTATGCTGCCATCTAGTTGTTACATAAGGAGTCACGTCATAACTGCCATTTAATTGCATTAGCAACTTTACTGCCATCTCGTATTCGTTTACGGCGGATGGGTGGCGATCCTGGCGGTTGTTCTCTTCAAAGTGCTACCGATTTTAACGCAGGAATGAGTTTTCCCTCAACCCAATATGAGCAAATGCTGGGTGACCTTCGCTGTTGGATCCCGGACTCATTTCACCGGCATTATCACCTTCATCTCACTCAGACGCTAAATAACCTAAGATGTTGATAATGCGTCGTAAAATAACCTACTGAAATAAAAAAGGATGGTACTAAAGGAGAGAAACAACCCTTTTGACTATCACAAGTATCAGATAATATATTCGGAATCAAACTCCTATGTTCTTTGTTGAGAAGTGGTTACCCTACTCAGTTACTATTGAACCTTTCAAAGTGGAGTCTCTAGTATTTGAACTGGAGTCTGCAACGTGGAGAGTCGATGTATAGCCATTTACCCGCCTCTGTTGACGTTGCTGTATCAGTAATTCTTATAAACGGCACCAAGATGGTAGCGCTAAATTCAGCATCGCTAAACAAATAAAGAAATAAACAGACATAAATATCTGTCACGTAGAAGTTGTGTTCTGTCTCTAGTTGGCCACCTCTCAAATCGTGTGTGTGTGCGTTACAAGTGCGTGGAATGTGGAGAGATGTTGCAGTGCACTCACATATCTCATCTCTCCCTCCTCGCTTATGACGTTTTCCTGTCGAAAACACTCTGCCCCAAGGTTAGTTATCACCGCTTCTTTCTGTCGGGTTTTTGGCCTGCTGTTTTGTTTTCTTTCGCATATTCTAGATGGCAGGCGCTTCTTGATAGACAGTTGTTTTTCTATTACACTGGCTGGCAGCAAGGAAGATGTGTAGAACACGATGAAAACATAATGATTATATATGCCTAGTGGCTATATTGTGTAAAATATTTTGATTTGTCTGACTTTTCTTGTTCAATCTTCATTTATTTTTCTCTTGTTCTTGTCCTTGTCGTCTTGTTCTTGCTCAATTTTTTGTTTTTGTTATGAATTTTGTTCAATCACTTATTCTTCCTGTTCGTGTTTTTTCATCATCTTTCTCTTATGATTGTCCTACTTCTTCTTCCTACTGTTATTTTTCTTATTCTTGTTTGTTATCTTTATGTTGTTGTTCTTCTTGCTCTTTATTTTTCTTAGAAAACTCATATTCCGGCTCTTGCTTTTGCTCTGAATTTTATCTTGTTATTCTACGTGTTATTTTTCATGTTCATGTTTTTTTTTTACTCTTGTTTTTTCATACCGCTGTTCTTGATCTTGCTGATGTTCTTGGTCTTATTTTTGTAGGTTTACTCTGTTTAATTGATCTTGTTTTTCTTCATCTTATTCATGTCTTTGAGCTCTGTATTATTTTTTTTCCTGCTCATGTTTTTTTTTTACTCTTATTCTTGCTCTTGCTCTTTTTTTAATAGCTATTTATTTTCTTTGCTCTCTTTTCATTCATCGTGTTCATTTTCGTCTTATTCATATTCTTTATCTCTGTGTTCTTTTTTCTTTTCATCTTATTCTCCTTGTTCTTGTTTTTCTTGCTCCTATCCCAACTTTTGGCCATGTTCTTGCTCTTGATCATGTTTTTGCTCATATTTTTATTTTCATGTTCTTAATCTCTCTGTTCTTGTTTCTCTTGCTCCTCTTCTCCTTGCTCTAATGTTCCGTAATCTTATTCTTTCTGTTCCTCACATTCTTGCTCCTATTTTTTTAGCTAGACTTTATTCCCCTTTCTCTGTTTTTATTCCTTTCTCATGTTCTTACTCTTATGTTTGCAGTTTCTCTTTACTCTGTTCTTAATGTACTTGTTATTCACCTTACATTTCATATTCTTGTCCTTGCTCTTGTTTTTTCTCACTCCTATTCTAGTTCTTGTTCATGTTCTTGCTCTTGTTTTTATTTTTCTCTCTCTTTTTTAAGCTGTTATTTATCCTCATTGATGTGTTCTTATAGATATTGTTATTATTTGTATTATTCGTGTTCTTGTGCTTGTTACTCTTGTTTTTTTACTCCTATTCCAACTCTTGATCATGTTCCTTCTCTCGTTCATGACTTTGCTCTTATTGTTGTTTTCATGTTATTTATCTTTATGTTATTGTTTCTCTTGTTCTTGTTTTCCTTTTTCATAATCTTATTCTTGCTCTTGCTCTTATTTTTATAACTGTTCTTTATTCCCTTTGATTTGTTTTATTACTTTCTCACGTTCTTATTAATTTTGCAGTTGCTCTTCATTCCCTTTGTTTTGTCTTTAATGTGCTTGTTATTCTTCTTATATTTCATTTTCTTATTCTCACTGTTGTTTTTCTCACTCCTATTAGAGCTCTTGGTTATGTTCTTGCTCTTGATCTTGCTTTTCATCTTATTTTTGTAGCTGCTATTTATTCTCTTTGATGTGTTTTTATTGATATTATTATTATTTGTATTATTCATGGTTTTGTTCTTCTTACTCTTGTATTTCTTACTCGTATTCCAGTTCTTGGTCATGTTCTTGCTCTTTATCATATTTTTTGCTATTATTTTTGTTTTCATGTTCTTGATAATATGTGTTCTTACTTCTCTTGATCTTGTTCTTCTTGCTATTGCTTTTCGTAATCTTATTCTTGCTTTTGCTCATATTCTTGCTCTTAGTTTTGTAACTGTTCTTTATTCCCTTTGCTCTGCTTTCATTGTCTTTTCATATTCTTCTTTATTTTTGCCTTTGTTCTTTATTTCCTTTATTCCGTTTTTAACATGCTTGTTATTCCTCTTGTATTTCATGTTTTTGTCCTTACTCTTGATTTCCTCACTCCTATTCCAGCTCTCGGTCATATTCTTGCTCTTGATCTTATTTTTGTAGCTGGTATTTCTTCTCTTCAATGTGTTTTCATTGATATTGTTACTCTTCGTATTATTCTACATATTCTTGTTCTTATTCTTGTTTTCCTCACTCCTATTTCAGCTCTTGGTCATGTTCTTTAACACTATGCCCTTATTCTTTTTACTCGTGTTTTTACACCTATTTTTGCCCTCGATGCACATTGAAAAGACAAAAGGAGCGTGACGAACCGCGTGAAAAATACACTTTCTGTTTCCATGCTATCACGAGTGAAGTCAAAGTAAACTTATGTCAAAACGTTACAGTTTTTCTCTTTAGTACCTCGAACATACACTTCAAAAATTTAAAACCGAGGATAATTATTTCACCATAGTCTTCCACCACCAGAATGAAACCTCAAATATGCCGAATTCCAAGCCAGCGAGATATTTCGTTACTAGTTTAATTCATAGCCAATCCACGTTTAATAGTGTTGTGAACTTTCTTGAACCCGTGGCTGTGGAAACTGCCTTCTGCTGGAACGGGAATTACTGCCCTTTCGGTCTTCCACTGGATAGCTCTCGAATTAGCATTCACATGAATACGTGTTTGAAATTAGATGGAGTGGCCACTACCAGACTGCTCACTTGCGTTCTTAAACTATTAACGTCTCGCTTTATATTCAGAATGTTTACCGACGATTACCTCCTCTTCCTTTCTTGCCGCAAGGCGTGTGGATGAGAATATGTGCAGAGTTACGACCTGTCCAGAAATAGCAACACAGCAACCACCTCTGTGTTACACTGCCTTTTGTTTGTTTTCCATTATTAGCCTTCATTGTAGCCGCCATAGTTAACCATTTTAATAAAATTACAGTAATATGTATAGTAATGGTTAGGGCTACGATCCTATTTACCTAAATCAGCCATAACATCCTTAATAATAATAATAATAATAATAATAATAATAATAATAATAATAATAATGATTTATTTAACCTGGCAGAGTTAAGGCCATACGGCCTTCTCTAACACTCAACCAGGAGTAAAACTGCGTTACAAAAAACACTACAAATTTACAGAGTACACTACAATTTTACACACAAAACTGAATAAGATAATAATAATAAAATGTAAACAACAAGTAAGTAGAAATCAGACATAATATATAACATACAGAAAGAAAGAAAAAAGCATAATAAAATGTGAACAGCAGGTCAAAATAAATGAGACATACAAAGTATAAAAAATAAGACAATTATTGATAATAATAATAATAATAATAATAATAATAATAATAATAATAATAATAATAATAATACTTACTTACAAATGGCTTTTAAGGAACCCGAAGGTTCATTGCCGCCCTCACATAAGCCCGCCATTGGTCCCTATCCTGTGCAAGATTAATCCAGTCTCTATCATCATACCCCACCTCTCTCAAATCCATTTTAATATTATCCTCCCATCTACGTCTCGGCCTCCCTAAAGGTCTTTTTCCCTCCGGTCTCCTAACTAACACTCTATATGCATTTCTGGATTCGCCCATACGTGCTACATGCCCTGCCCATCTCAAACGTCTGGATTTTAAGTTCCTAATTATGTTAGGTGAAGAATACAATGCGTGCAGTTAATAATAATAATAATAATAATAATAATAATAATAATAATAATAAAAATTAAGAATAGTAATAATAATAATAATAATAATAATAATAATAATAATAATAATTGTAATAAAATAGTGCAGTACAAAGCTTACAATGAATACAATATTTTAAGTACACACAGTAAGGAAAATTATGATTATATATAACTCAACTTATCACATTATAGATATACCATTATCGGAAAATATGAAAACAAAAATATAAAATAAGTTAAATATCACTAGAACATAAAAAAAATGTGAATACGTGGAAACATGCAATACAACAGTTGTCATAATAGTAAGTTAGTTTGGCAACTCGTCATAAGATAATTTTCTAACTTGGATTTCAATGTTCGGCAGCCCTTGACTTCAGGCGGCAGAGAGTTCCAGTGACGAGAGATAGCAACAGTGAAAGATGAGGAATACAGAGATGATGTGTGAAGTGGAATTTCTAGCGTGTTATCGCGTTGTGATCGAGTATTAATATTATGATAGCGAGAGAGAGTATGAAAACGAGCGAATAAATAATACAATTATGATAAAAAATAATTCATAAAATAATGTAACATTTAAAAATACACTAAATATCATCATCAGGGAACGGATTTATATGGACTAAAAATATATGAAATATGTAAATATATATGTAGTTATTTTTACCAAAATATGGAATTAAATATGGATTTTTACCAAAATATGGAATTAAATATGGACTTAAAATTATAAAAAAATGACTATGTACGTTAAATATTGGTACATTTTAATCAAACTAAACAAAAAATATAATGGACGTACCTTATCTTCCAATGTAGTTTCAACAAAACACAATTTTTATTGTCTGTTACCATAACAATAGGTTACAAACATTTCTTTCAAGTGCTGAAAAGTGAATCTTCTTCTATTGTCTCTGAGGATAGATTTATACTGACTAAAAGAGCGTTCGACGTCACAAGAAGTAACTGGTACATAATTCAATTTCACAATGTCTGCTGGGGATAAGTCCAAGTTAATCTTCACTGTTGATTCACCACTCATCACAGCAACAACCTTTTGTAGTTCTTCATATCCAGGGTTTTTTGAAAGTACAGTGTCCACCTTAGCTCTTACTGCATCTGCAACTTTACCTCTACCACGATTCAGTTGTTCCACAGTACTATTTATAATTTCAAAACTTTCAGATAGTGAAAGGTGCCTATTTTGGAGACTTTTGAGCGTTTTTATGATGCATGAAAATGTATGCTGAATGTGAGCTAAGTCATTCTTCACACTTATGTCACAGGTAACTGTTTTCGCAGTATCAATTGAGACTGCATCTTCAGAGTCCAATGCAAGGAGAACATTGTTAATAGAGTCTATATGTTCGGCATAATATTCAACTGCTTCTAGCCATGTACCCCATCTAGTTAAAATTGGCTTTGGTGGCAATGGAATTTCAGGGTACATTTCTTTCAACACGTTAACTCTACTGGGAGCTTTGAGAAATACTTTTTTCACTGATGAAATCAACAAATCTACTTTAGGGAAATTGTCTCTGACCACTTCTGCCACACGATGAAATGCATGCGCCACACAAGTAAAATGAGTCAATTTAGGATATACAACAGATAATGCTTGTCCAGCTTTGACCATATAAGGGGCAGCATCGCTAATAAAGAATAACACATTATCGTACATAATACCCTTTGGCCACAGGATACCCATAGCTTCGTTGAACAGTTTAACTATAGTTTTGTTATTGCACTTTTCTAGAACATCACAATGTAAAAGAATTCGTTCAGAATATTGTTCACTTAACAAACCGATAACTACATTACCAACAAGTCTACCTTCTTTGTCGGGAGTCTCATCAATGGAAACCCAAATTGAACTATCTTTAATTTCATCTCTTATCTTCTGTATTGTCTCATCGTAGATGGATGGAGCATACGTCTTCCTAAGTGTTGACTCATCCGGGATTGTATGTTGAGTATATTTTTCAAGGAATTCCCTGAAGACCTTATTCTTTAGTTTGTAGAGAGGAATATCAGCAGAGATGAGAGAACGGCACAGGTCGATGTTAAACTCAGATCTTACATTCGATGTTGTTGGTTGTGTTAAAAACAATTGTCTCTGCTTGGAATTTAGTTGTTTGTTGGCCTGATGTTTACTAGTTGTAATGTGTTGTTGCACCAGGAACTTTTGTGTAGATGATACTGCACACTGACACAAATTACAAAATAATATTTTATTGTCAGTTGATAAACCATCTTCTTTAAATTCTGAAATGTAACTTGTTAGTTTTGATTTTAAATTGACTGAATGACGTACTTTTGGCATATTTACCGTCTTTATAGTATGATTTACAAAACTGAACCTATGTGTACTCTGACTGGCATTTAACTGTTGAGCTGCACAACTGAAGTCTGTTAAAAATTTTAAATTAAATTAATACAGTTTTGTAACTTACTTTCCCATTGTTGATAGGACTGCTAATTTTCAAATAACTCTGATGTTAAAGGGATTACTGAACATGTGTTTAAATCTCTATTGTTGAAATGTATTTTTAAAAGTTAATGGAATTTTGTTTTGTTTTATTGTTAAACCTAATATAATATGGACTGTTTTATATGAAATATGGAAAATATATGGAAATTAACGAAAATATGTACTAAACTCTAAAATATGGAAAAATATGGAAAATAAAAGTAGGATTTTTCAACCCTACACATTGTGAAACATAAAGATAATGCAAAATATAAATTATATTAGCTTTATAAGTAAATATGTATTTACATATAAATCCTTTCCCTGATCATCATCATCATCATCAGCCACAAGGTATGGGCTACTTGAATGCACGACCGTGGTTTCCACACAATGTTGAAGCTGTGCCTTATCCTTGAGTTGAAACTTCTTCCTTAAATTAAAATAAGATAAAGAAATGAGCATAATAACAATAATTAGGCCTCCGTTTTGGCTAGTTACCCAGGTGATGCGGAATTTTCCGTACAATGTTGCCACCTCGTAATTACGTAACATCGATTATGGTAATGAAAAAGAGTGTCGTAATGTTTTTGTATCTTTGGGTTTTCGTGCCGTATTTGTTCAGTGGCGGTAAAACTTGGTTCCGGAGGTAGTTTGAATAATAATGGTAATAACAACAAGGTTCACGTGCCCTCAGCACCAACTGCCACAGGCTGTTATATGGTTATTTACCTAACTCAGTGCTGGATAATGAAACTTCACCAACGCAGCCAACGAACACTGCGTCATTATGTCCGTACTTTGCGTATTTACACAGTCTGTATAAAAAAACACACGAAGTAAGCAAATAGGCTCGGCGATGGGTTTGTGGCATCGAAAATACATGCTCGGAAAGAGAACAATAACTGACAGTATTTCTGGCAAACATAAATGCTCTCAAATCTAAATAAGGTATCGGAATGCTTTTTATTACGTCATTCACAATAAAATTGGAAAAAGATAATTTTGGAATAATCTTTTATTCACTTCTTCAGGATTGAACAAATCATGATGGTAGGATTTTTCCTATGTCCTATTTGACTCTTTTGTCGTCCTTCGTTATCTGTACAAATGCTGCTACTCCTGTGATCTGGTATCAGAACGACGCCTTATATTTTATGTAAGACGGCATAAACTATAACCATAGTCTAGTATATACAGTCACGAAGTTCAATACGTAATAAATATGCATCCATAGATAGTTGCTAACCACTAGGATCACTAATATCGCCTCATTACAGACAATGGGAAATAGTACTGGCACAGTCTATTGTTTCTAGCACCCTCACAACTCAAGCTTCGTGACTGTATATACTAGACTGTGCTATAACATTGATAATGCAGTAATATTTAGGATCATAAAATATATAGTGTCCGAATATGATAATGTAAAATAAAATAACAGACATCTAAAATAACCTCCATGACATATACTGCCATGGAGACTATTTTAGATGTTTATTATTTTATTTTACATTGTCATATTCGGATACTATACATTTTATTAATTTGAGTTATATCGCAGCCACGTTCTCTAAAGCTGGTTTTTCAAGTGACTGAATTTTTTTAATATTTTTGTTCGGTCCAGTGTTTGCAAATCGGTTCTTGAAAACCCGCTATAATACGGAACGGAAATCTCTAAATGGTATATTTTCAATGTGAGAAGGGTTTATTTTGCCCCTGTGAGTGTTCAGAAAGTGGCTAAAGAAAGGTTAGGAAAAGATATAGTATTGAAACAGTGACTTTCATATTTTCAGTATGTCTTACTAAGTCAAAACTCAGAAGTGTGTTTGTTAAGCTGATTTGAAGTTGCAAACTGAAGGTCTGAAGAAGAAAGAGCGAAGGATAAAATAATAAATATATAAAAATGAAGATAAAATGCAAAAGAAAGAAAGAGAGAGAAAGAAAGATATTTAAATAAGAGAGATTGGGAAAGAGTAAAGAAAAAAATTGAAGATCTCTGTACAATAAGTGGGTTATGAGCCAAAAGGAAACTTTACAGGAGAGCAAAAACAAAGTTTCTATTCACTTTTTTTGGAACAGCATATTACATGAATTCAGTTTCTAATACTACAAATGGGTTTATGAAAGAACCAATGACAGATTCTGATTCTATGAGGCGGGAATAGTAAGGTAGTTTTAAAATCAGAAAATGCCACATTTGGTCAATAACCCACTTATTGTTCTGAGGTCTTCAATTAAAAACTAACGAAAGAAGGGACAGTGAAGCGAGAGAACAAAATTAAAAAGAGAAACATTTAAAGAAAAACAAAGGTAAGAAATAAAACTGAGGAAAAAATACGAAAGAAAAAAATATGTAAGAGACGATAAAAGGAATAAACCCGTAAATAAATAAGAGAAAAGCATAACAACAAAAAATGTGGATAAATAATTAGGCGTGCGCATCTATCGGGCAACAGACGGTATTGTAAATCATATCGTACGGGTACACTCAGAGGTACGCAGGACCTTCATAAAATTCGAGGCGCTGGGGTCAAGTTTGGTCCCACTTCCTGTACGCTGTTGGTGGTCTCCAACATCCTCAAGCATTGTCGTATGTTATACGCAAGGGTGCACGCCTCTCGAAACTTATCTGCCCACATTTTCTATAGCCTGGGATGGCAGTAACTTGACCCCCAAAACGAAACGGATAGAGGCTGGAAAATCGTAATTCGAAGCTCGAAAGGGACAAAAAAAAAAAAAAAGACTTCAGTAGCCTATATTTGGAATTTACTCAATATATTCTGAAGTGCCTACCAACTATAAGATTCCTGTGTCTAAGGCATAACATTCACTTCCTGCATAAAAGATCCAATAATAATAATAATAATAATAATAATAATAATAATAATAATAATAATAACAATGATATTAATAAACTACTCGATTCGATTTCCAATATCGGGAACTTAGAATTTTTATGGCTATCTTTGCTCTTTGCCACTCAGAGCAATTGTGACGACAGTGCCTTAAAATGGCCACAACAATATTCTTTTCAATTCCCAAATTTATTATTAAGCATTATTTCTATTGCGAATATTATGATAATTATGTAAGAACGATATTCGATAAGATACGGAAATAAAAACCACCACCAACACCAGAAAGCGATCGGCTGAGAGATTTTAGCTGATAAGGTGCATGCATGTGTGGCGAGAGGCGCGCAAAATACAGAGTGTTAAAAAAAAAGTATCCAACATTTTGGGAGGTGATAGTATGCATCAAAACAAGGAAAAAATGTCTAATAAACATGGGTCCTACAGCACATACTTTCTGAGATCTAAACACTTGTTCATAGGAGGTGCTCAATGTGACGTCCATTTATGGCAATGCATTTTTCTGCCCTACAATACAGCAGACTATCAGATAATGACACCGTAGTTGACACCCCTGGCATGGAATAATGATATGTCGCAAGGAATACTGAAAACAAGAGTTTGGTTGCGGATATGAGCGGGGTTCAGCAGAGATGGTGTTGTGAATTTTCGTAATCAGCATGTGTAGACTGATGAAAATCCCCATGCAGTTAAAGAAATAAGGCATCAACATCGATTGTCAATCAACGTATGGGAAGGCGTTCTTGGCGATAGATTAAGGACCATACGTGCTACCACAGAGATTAACTGAGGCTCGTTATCAGGACTTTCTTATTAACGTATTGCCTACCTTGCTGGAGTTTGTGCTATGTTAGCAAAGACTACAGATTGGTTCATGTATGATGGCACACCAGCACATTTTCTCCGCAATGAGTGTAATCACCTGACGCTGACACTTCAGGACCGCTGGATTGATTGGGGAGGCCCCACACCTTGGCCTGCTCGTTCCTCAAATCTAAATCCCCTAGACTTTTGGTTATCAAGAATAACCAGGTCAATTTCAAAGAGTGCGTGATTCCTTACGTCAAAGGGCAGAGGAACTGCCATAAATGGACGTCACACTGAGCTCTTCCTACGAACAAGTGTTCAGATTTCAGAAAGTATGTGTTGTAGGACCCATGCTTATTCGACATTTTTTTCTTGTTTTGATGCATACTAGCACCTCCTAAAATATTGTATCCTTTTTTTTTAACACTCTGTATAAGTAGATAGCTACGGAATTTCTCTCTAAATTACCTGCACACGTTTTGACAGAGTCGTTTTCCTCTTGTGTCTCATACATAAAAATTATTTGTTCTAGTACGAATTTTTCGGTTGACATTTTAATGAAGTCTAACAATCTAATTTGACACATACACACTGAAATTATATTTTTTAAAGAACTAACACTGAATACCTAAGATAACAACACGTCTTGATCTTTAAGAGAATTATCTGAGTAATCACATTGTGTAGACTATTTGCATGCACTCACGTTACGTGGCCTTGAAGTGCCGTGGCATCAGTCGACTGCGTTTCGACCCGCTCTCTCGGCCCATACCCGAAGCGAACGCTGTGCAATAATGATAGTAAAATAATAATTTTCTTTTTTGTTAAATTGAATGCTTATCTGAGTGATGCTTATTTTAATCAGCACACACAGTCACATTCCTTCAACTCTTCTTTTTTTTTAGTTGGTTATTTAACGACGCTGTATCAACTACTAGGTTATTTAGCGTCGATGAGATTGGTGATAGCGAGATGGTATTTGGCGAGATGAGCCCGAGGATTCGCCATAGATTACCTGGCATTCACCTTACGGTTGAGTCAACTCTTCTTCTCAGTAGCTAACAACAGACTGCACAGGTGTGAACTACGCTTTGCTCGCATCTCGTTAATAACATCAAATACTGTATAATACAGTAGATCATATAATGAATTACTCACATGATAATGTTGCTCTTTTTCTTGTTTCCCAGTGGTGGAGTCCATAATGCGAGGCGAGAACGTGGGCATCACTCCACGGAGGTCAAGGTCATCTGCAGTGCTTACGCAGCAACAACAGCAATTGCCGGTGAGTGGGAGATTCGATCTCCAGTTTTGTTAAATTGCCCTCTTTCTCAAGGCGCTCGGATTACGCGGTACATTCTGCTGAATTTTCCCTCTTCCCCATCTTATTCTGACCAGATTTTTTTTCTCGTTTTCCATGGCCCCTTTTTGTAGCTTTTTCTCTCTCGCTCAGTAGTGTCTACTGTTGGTTCAAGTGATTGGCCGAGAAAGCGTATTGTTTCCCACAGCGGGAAAGACCGAAATGATCTCGGGTTAAAATAGTGATTGCGTTCTACGCAAGCTGGAGTTTCTTTCTAGACAGGCTACCTATCTAGGCTAGATTTTTTCCAAGGCATCTTGGCGACTAACCGAGCACGTGCTGAAGTAACATTGTGACCGCTATTTACCGCCTTTTTCCTTAATTTTTATTCTTTCTTCCATCTTTCTTTATCTTTATTTCTCCAAACTTGTCTTACTTAACTTACGTTTCAGCTTTCTCTTCTTCTTGCTTCGACCTTTCGTGCTTTCTTTCACCTACTTTTTTCATTTGCTTCTTACTTAAGTTTTTTATTTTATTTCTACATTTCCTCTACATATCATTTCCTATTTCCTTTCTCAATTTCTTTCTTTTTTCTCTATTTCTTCTCTCTTCTTTCACCTTCCCATCCTACCTTTTTTATTTTTTAGTTGTTGTTTTTATCAATTTATCTCTTAGTTTTTCCTCACTCTTTTTCTTAATTTCGCCGTTTTATCCGTCTTCCTTACTGGCACCTATACCTTCTTTCCTTTTCTTCTTTTTTTCATAATAAATTTTCTTTTCATTCATTTTGTTTGTGATTTATAGTCTTTTATTGTCCTATTTGCTTTATTCATTTCTTTCTTTCTGTGGCCTTCCTCTTCTTTTCATCTTTCTTTTTATTTACTTTCCTTTTTATGTCCCTTAATTTGTCACATTTTTCTTTATTTGTGGCATTTTTATTATTTTGTTTTTAATTTCCCCCCAGTTTTTTTTCTTACCTTCTGCTAGGCAGTGTACAGATTTAGATAGGTCTATAATTTAGATATAATATCCCTAGGCGATTGTAAACTGTTATAAATAATAAAATTATAATAAATAATATTAGAAGAAGCCAATTGATATTTAATAAGACTATTTTGAGAAATGCATAATAGTTAATTTAATTAATATAACAACCATATTATTCACTTACAATGCACATCACATTTCTTTCCAATTCGTAAAATAAAAGTATGAAAATATTTATTTCAAAAAATGCCTACCGCCATCTATTGTTAACTACTCTAACAAGAACGGAATAATGGATGTATTCATTGCTACTAATTATAAAATAAATGACATTAAAACATTGAAATTTAATTAAATGTACAATTATTTATCAAAGTGACATTCCTTGAAAGTAAATATAACTATTATGTGTATTGGATTCTGAGGAAATTTATGTTGATTGAACATTTCTGAATTCATTTATATTTAGATTATGGTGTTACTCATTGATTTACAATTATTTGCAATCATCGACAAAACAAAAGTAACGATAAGAAATCGACAATATTGCAATTATCTGATTGGTTGAAATCCAACGGATTCTCACACTCTATTTGACGAATTAGTACGCGAAGTCATGACGATTTAACAATAATAATAATAATAATAATAATAATAATAATAATAATAATAATAATAATAATTGGCATATTCTATTATTATTATTATTATTATTATTATTATTATTATTATTGTTGTTGTTGTTGTCCGACGTTGTGGCTATATAGATAGCGCATGCGCTTCTCACCAATTGATCTGAGGTTCGATTCCTAGCGTGGACAATGGACAATTTATCATGCGATTGCGGAACTGAATGTTCGTCCGTTGTGTTGTGATTGTCCTGTGTTGTCTCTGCGGAGGCCCTGTGCCATGATAATCCCATGACCAGTGAGGCCTACACTTGTGAGACGTCTAGAACAGTTTTATTCATTTTTTTTTGCTAGCGTACCCCTAGAATGCATTTTTTTTTACCTTGGTACCCCCAAATTGCGTTGTAGTTAATAAGAAATATAAAAAGACTATGATTGAGGTTGTATGAAAAATATATGTTTAATTTTATCATTATTACTTACTTACAAATGACTTTTAGAGAACCCGGAAGTTCATTGCCGCCCTCACATAAGCCCGCCATCGGTCTCTATCCTTAGCAAGATTAATCCAGTCCCTACCATGTCACTCAAATTCGTTTTAATATTATACTCCCATCTACGTTTCGGCCTTCCCAAAGGTCATTTTCCCCCCTCAGGTCTCCCAACGAACACCAATTATTGCAGTGCCAACAGGGATTAAAATTTTTAGTTGACTAGCCACCTTATATGGATCCCAACTATCTTATAGAGCACCTTGCTTATGATCATTGGGATTTGTATTCCTATATTATTATTATTATTATTATTATTATTATTATTATTATTATTGTTGTTGTTGTTGTTGTTGTTGTTATTATTATTATTATTATTATTATTATTATTATTATTCACAACTACAGTTACTGATGAAATTATAATAGTAATTAATCATGTAAAATATTATTAAAACAAGGAAACACAAGAGTTGATATTGTAAAAGAAAGTATGTGAACTGCAGTAATTATCAATAAGTATAATAAAATAAATGTCAGCATTTTTACATACTTCGTAGGATTCGTACGCCTAGAGACAGAGACAAACCTACGTATGTACCCCTGGGTGTACGCGTACCATATATTGAATACCACTGGTCTGTACTTCGTTCCATAATGTCTGACAGGAGATGTAAACATTGCCGGCAAACGAAGAGGGAAGGATAATTACTATTTAACAAATGGCAGAAGTCACATACCAGGCTTATCTTGGAGTAGGGTGGAGGTAGAACGTTTCAGACCCCCCAACTTCAACATAAGTCTGGAATGTGACCTCTGCCATTGGTTGAATAGCAATTATCTTCGTCTGCTGGCAATGTTTACATCTCCTGTCAGACATTATGCGTATAGGGTGTGATTCAGTGATTCGCCCTCCCCTACCCGCAGTGGCGTGTGTGTTAAGACGGAAAAGAGAGGTTAAAGCGATTAAGAATGATTATTATTATTATTATTATTATTATTATTATTATTACTACTACTACTACTACAGTCTCACACTATATATTATGCAAAATAGTCAATAGCGAGCTGCGAAATAAGTTGTAAAATACCATTGCACCTCCTTGGCGCCAAAGTAGGTTACAGGTTGACGTAGTCTTTGAAATCCCAAGGGTACATCTCCGTCCTGCCCGGCGAGTAGAGATGGAGTTCACTGCATCTGAACTCTGACCTATATGTAGCCAGTGAGCGCTCTTTCCCCGGGTGATTTCTACTGCTTTGCTCTCTTATGTTGGAAATTAATCATCTCAGAGGTGGATAGGAAGAGGGCGGGGTTCCTTTGAAGCTCAGTAATTTCATGTCATTATTAGCGTCTTCGTGAAACCAGCAACACTGGAATAGAAAACATACCTACTAGTTCTCCATATTACTACATTGTATCGGCTTCCCATGTAACAATCACCAAAGGAACTTGGGTTCTTTGGCTTTTACATTTTTATGAGCATTCAGTTTAACAAGGTTTTTTTTTTCTTTCTCGAGTATTCTTGTCTTGTCTGTAATTTATAATCCCTCTTTATCTAAGGCTCAAAAGGATTTTTAACGTTATTTTATTTCACCTCATCTCACCTTAAGGTATGACTCGACATTTGTGAATAACCCTTAGAAGTTTGACCTATATATGTGGAGGTGAAATAACCTTGCAGATTGAAAGGAACGGTAGGGTACACATTAATGCATAGAAAATCTATATTAGTTTTGTAATTTAATGTACGGTTAATTAGAAAATTAAGTTTGAAGTTTCAGCAGCCGGCAACATCGCCATTAACACATTCTACTCGTGATACAGATGTAAGAGGTCAACGAACCCGATGTGTCTATGTAGATGAGCTGCTGTCTGCCTCGACGTTGCCATTTTTTCGCATCGTGCAGTGGCTTGAAATTAGAGGTTTTAAAATTAAATTTACACGAACACCGTCCACGCTACTGAAATACGCCAAAGGGATAAATTATTCTGTATTAGATTTCCTATCGATATGAACTAAAATCACGATCCTACTCGCAATAGTTACCGCATAAGAGGTTGTTAAACATTTGGAGGAAAAATAAATTTTTCTGAAAAAAAAAAAAACTATGAACTTTCCATCAATATGATAATCGTTTTTGTTACATACAATATGAGCTATTCGCTCTGAAAATCTGCAAGACTATTTCACTTCCACCCTATATATAGGTCCTATATATATATATATATATGTATAGGCCTAAGTATATATTTTAGAACATTTATATAAAAATACAAGCTAACTACAGTTAAATAAATCAGTTCTGTTTAACAGTGCAATCTGTAACAATAGAAAGTCATTGTTAGTGCAGCGATTCTTTACAACTGCTCTAATTTCTGTTACAACTATGATAGATTCATTATTATTATTATTATTATTTTTTTTTTTTTAATTAGTGGATTTAACTTACTGAAGGGCCTATAATAAAGCATATCATGCGCATAGTGCTCTGAGTGTAAAGAAATACTATACTTTTACTTACTGAATAATTTCAAGGGAAAAATTGTTCCAGGGCCGGGTATCGATCCCGGGATCTTTCGCTTAGCGCACGAATGCTCTACTGACTCAGCTACCCAAGAACTACACCTGAAAAAATTGGTACGGTATCGGATGCAGTTCATGGGTAGCTCAGTCGGTAGAGCATTCGTGCACTGAGCGAAAGGTCCCGGGATCGATACTCGGCCTCGGAACAATTTTTTCCTTGAAATTATTCAAGTCTGCTTCACAGTAAGCTTTACCTGAAAGCCAGATTTGCACTTATACTTACTGTCAAAAAATTGTGTATTTTATTATTAATGTAGGCCGTACTTGTTTATTAATTTTATAGAAAGTTAAGATTATGTTCAGAGAAGTTCAAGCTCCAGTATGATAAATAAGGTTAAAAAAGGAATCACGTCAATATGTTAAATAGTTTCAGATTTATCACTGTTTAAATTTAGTTATGTATCGTAAAATCAATATGTAGGTACTCTAGAAAATACAGGATAAAGCTTGAGCCTATCTGGCTTTTTTTTTTAATCTGTAGCGTTGTACTAAAATTTTTATTTCTGAAAAACTATTATGTTATCAGATTTATATAGTAAAACAAAGATCAATATAAACCTCAAGAATTAGAGCACAAAATTTTATCAAATTTAAAAAACGACAGAGTTGAATATCTTTGGACATTTCAAGTGTCAGTCAAGTGGTTCCCTAACGTTTTGAAGGCGCGACACATTTTTGGGCGAAACTTCTGTATACGACCCTCTTCTACCGAACTGATACGGCATTTAACCCCATTTGAAAAATACATATTTCCTATAAAATCGAAAACATCAAAATTAATGGAAACCATCGATAGAACGACCAAAATAGAAAAATATAGTGCAACAAGGTGCATGAAGTATCACAACGAAGATAATTTCTAATGGCCTATATTGCTGATATTTTCGAACACCTAAACACTTTGAATAGTACGAGTTTGCAAGGCCAAGATGTTAACACAATAAGAGCCAGGATTTATACAGAAACTTGATTTCTGGTCTACATCACTTGACAGGATGGAATGTTATGCATTAAAGAACGCGTGGAAAATTTAGCTGCTTGTGGTACGGTAAATACTGAGTTTTTAGGTTTGCACAATTGTAAACAAAAGCTTTTTGAGTATTTTTTGGAAGACCCTAAAGACAATTCGACAGTCACAGATTGATATTAAATCCATTTTTAGACAGCTGCATTCAAGTAACTGAAATAAAAACATCCTTTAAATATGTACGTATCCACTGATGGAATGTTGAAACCAGGCTTTTTCGCAGAGTGTAGACCAGTTGTGGATCAAAAGAATGCATGGATACCTCGAGCTTCCAAAAGAAGTTCTTAAAAATTTTTTATAGCATTTGCAACCTCATATTTATGCGAAATAAGCTTCTCTTCTATAGGCTAATTGCCATCAAAACAAAGACTTGAAAGTGTGTGTGTGTGTATCGAATACAAAGTCCAGATTTGAGAGATACTGAAAAACAGGCACATTTGTTGCATTAATAAAATTATTTTTTACTTTAGTGTATGACTACTGAAACTTTTTTTTATTGTGTTGAATGTTGTTTATGTTTCTAAACACACATTAAGTGTATGTTAACAAGGTTTTTATTCTGTTTTATAAATCATTTTGCGATGCCCCTACGACACACGACATTTATCTCCCCTCCGTTATGCCCGTTGTGCTCCAGTCCAACTCCGGATCGGCAGACAAGCGCCTTAGCCGACTGAGCTACACCGGTGGCTGCCAATCTATACATTAAGAAAATAATATTAAGAAAATAGTAAAACATATAAACAAATAGACAGACAGGTAAGTAAATAAATAAATAATAATAATAATCATCATCATCCTTCACGAATTAGGCCTCTGTAGACCTGTTTCGGCCCCATCTAGCCTCCAAACAAGCAGAATAAATAAATAAATAAATAAAAATAAAAACAAGGATTTTGCATACCATGTGATTTTTTTATTGATATGAAGGAGAATAAAGTAAAAGGCAATAAGATCTTCATTGATACCGATGAATTGGCAATTAGGCTAAATAAAGACTCGAAATAATGCACGTCAAACGTCACAGTCGATCAGAAAGAATAGGTGATTGGATAATAAATTTACTCAAGCTTACAGTAAAAGAACTCTAAAATATCAACGATTTACAAAGGAGGAAGTGAAAGCAAATTGCAGGTAATTTATTTCTTGTTACTTTCCGACGCTGCTGAGTACTCAGATAAGGATTGCAAGCTACAGGAAAATCTGAGCAACCAGTTAAGAAATACAGTTTCGTGCCAGGAATTTTTCTCATACCAATTTCCGATCCTTTGCGATTTTATTGACTTTTCCACGACGTATCAAACATTCCACTTCCTTTATAAGTTACAAAATGTTATGCATCACACTCCTTTGCTCCGTTTTTTTTTTCATTAAAAATTCCAGTGATGCAAGGTTTGACGACATAGGTTGTCACTAGCTCTGGTATTTATAAAACATTACAGCGACTTTAGTCGATTAGATGCAAACATCCACATTTGCGTGTTTCTCAAACATTGTGTGATAATAAATTTAGGTATAAATAAAACTTTTAAAGATAAGGTCGTTTCGCGTACATGACATGAAAGACAGAAAGGTTGTTGGAAAGTACAGTCAGAAATAATAAATATCCAAGAAAAGTGGTGACAATGAAAGACACAAGTTAGGTACAGAGTGCGGCAAAGGAGTTGGACGGTTTTATAAGACCGTTTACTGAGCAACGTGGGAGTTATGAACCCAACGGATCGTCGTTTGTCAGTTTGTTCTATGCCAATTTAGTATTCATGGAGTCGTGGAGTACGCAGAATCGTGCTTTTGTTGTTGAGGCATTTTTCTAGAATGTTGACTCTGTTGTCAAAGCACAGCACCTTTTTCACCTTTGAATTTGGTAAGTCTAGATTTGACGATCAATGTTGACAATCACTATAATGATCTTCTAAACGAATTAAATTAATGGATAGTTGAAAATAGGGTAGACATCGCCACAAACAGAGCTATCTTTTGAGTCAGAAATCAACGTAACAATTGAACATCGGTTCACGTTACACGATTGTTAGCTTGTTAGCTATTCTTACAGCTTTATGTGAGAATAATTCTGAAGACATGGAAGATAAGAATAGGCCACCAGTGACAAACTATGAAAGAGACCCCCTGTAAGTCTGCAGAAACCAGAGTGGAAAAAAATAATGATTTTTTTTTTAATTAAAATCTAAATGAGTGATTTTTTTAATTTAAATCATTTTTTTATTTCAATAATTTTTTTACGTAAATACTTTTAATGTATATTTAATTGAATTTATTGAAATAAACAAGATATTGTTAATAACATATCACACCAATAACCAAGCAGGAGTTAGATTTTTTTTCCAGTTTAAGTTAAAAAAAACCATATTTGAAACAAATGAAACCAGAAGCTCCACAACTGAATACTCAACCTAAAATATAGAAGCTTAATATATCAATCAGACCCCTAGTTAATTACATGTCTGCACCAGCATACAAGCTAGCTAAATACATGGAAAACATCATCAGAAACAACACACAATTCACCAATCACACTGCAGTCAAGAACAACACAGACCTAGTCAACCATATCAAGGACAAACATATACCCCACAATTCAACACTAGTATCGTTTGACATCACCAATCTCTACATTCACTAACATACCTATACGTGAAACAATAAAAATACTAGATCATACAGTATGTTAAAAGACAACAAAACAGAAACCACCACAAATTGAAAACTCAGCAAATTATTGCATTTCAGAAGATTATATTTCAATCTTGCCACTGGACCTTGCATTTCTAAACCACATAGTTTACATTTTGCTTTGGAACCTACGCCACTGTTTGTTGAAAGTTTTATAAAATCTCCCCATATAGGATATTTTTTTCTTCCTACATTAGACATTGTAGCAAAACAAAACTAAAACTAAAACTGTACTCGGCGTAGAATCCAAGTAAATATTAATTTTTTGTCCTACAGAATACATCTGTTATGACAATGGCTATTAGAGGACAAAAATTAGCTCTGGCGCCGGGGATCGAACTCGGATCTTTGGTTCTACGTACCAAGCGCTCTAATCACTGAGCTACGCCGAAGTTCAATTCACAGCACCGAATCGGATCCCTCTCCTCTATTTATTTTCCCTTTGTGGCCTTACTCCATGTTTGACATATTCTATAGGACCAAAAATTAATCTTTACTTAGATTTTTCGCCCAACAGTGCATAATATACTGTGGAATCCCGGCCATCAAGTCACTCAATTGAGTGCGCTCCTTGTATAATGACAGTTGACTTAAGATATCAACATATATGTCGAACATGGAGTAAGGCCACAAAGGGAAAATCACTAGAGAAGAGGGATCCGATTCGGTGCTGTGGATTGAACTTCGGCGTAGCTCATGGTTAGAGCGCTTAGTACGTAGAACCAAGGACCCGGACTCGATTCCCGGTGCCGAAGCGAATTGTTCTCCTCTAGTAACCGTTATTAAAACTGTACCGATTTAAGCAAAGCAAACATGAAATAACTTTGCTGGTTCAGTTACAAGCTCAAATTGCCAGCAGTTACCTATAGCTGACAGTCCCAACAACGGTCTCTAATATATTTTAAAATTTAAAAGTTCCAATGCCATAACATTGACCTCACAGAATAAATTTTTATATGTTTAAAATGCAAATGTAAAAATTAAAATGATTTCAATCAATGATTTTAAAAAATCAGTTCATTCAAATCGTGATTACAATTACTTTGATTTAAATCAATCCACCCTGGCAGAATTTATTTAAAAATGTATCTGAAATCAATATATAGAAAACCGTATTATGAAGACCGCAGTCATTTATAGCATGGTTATACTGTAAATTATTAACTGCAAATACAAGTGTACAACCTATCCTCCATAGAATTAAATATTCAAAATCATTAATCCTTAACTGTAGCGTGATGAAATAAGTCGTATTATTGGTGAAACAGGTAATCCTCTTTGATTATTATTCAGCATTGCATGTTGAAACATGACTAGGATACCTAACACGGTCTGGTTGTCAAATCTGTATCTTGATTTTAAATCATTATTTCTATAACATGCAATACAGTTTTGTTATGTCCAATAATACAGCGAGGAATATGTACAGCATTAATAATTTCCTACACTCCGTTCCTGGAATCTGTGGAGTATAGGAACGAAACAAGTGGTGAGTGGAGGAGGCCAGTCCAATGACCGTTCAGGGGGAAAGCATTGATTAAAGACAATCGTCTATAATGCCACCTCTATCTATTACCTTCTGTCACGCGCATCTTACCCTTAGCGGTCATGAGCCGATGCAGCCCGGAATACACTAACGCACTGATTGGCTCCTCCCATTCGCTTGTCATAGGCTCCACCCAAATGCGTCGATTTACTCCACAGATTCCAGGAACGTAGTGTAAATGTTCTCAACATTCTCGACAACTTCAGCAATTTCCCAAATATCAACAATTTTCCTTAAGTCCACGAACGAAAGTCGAAGTCAGTCTAGATTATTATCGGCGACTTCGAAGTAAAGTCACGATTGAAGTTTACTTTCGGCAACGTATCCACTGTGAATAGGAAAATGTCGACTTTTTACTCTTCAAAATCAATTTTGTTCCAAATTCTCTTAGGGACAATCAATGAATTATAAATCTGTGACCGAGTGGTTAGTCGCTCTGCATTTCACTCTAGTGATCCGGTCAAGGGGGATTTATGGTGGACAGAGCAGGTCCTGATGGGCTTTCCTCGGGGTTAGCCTCAACTCATGTTGAAATAATTCTGTACCCACTCTATAAAAGAGTATCTTACGTACTGTAAATTCAATCTTCACTTCTGCCCGATCCGAAAAGATAAAATTACTCAGATATGCTATCTACTGTCCGTCCAAGTGGTTATGTCGCAGGGTCGTAGAAAGTGGGAAAATCACGTGACAGTTAATCATCATCATCATCACTCTCCGAGAACCCGAGTCAGAATTAATTAAAAATGACCAAGTTTAACAGTCGCATACAAAAATCTAGAAATCGGGTTTCTTTCATTGTCGCAATAGTTCATCTGTTATTCTTTCAGTGAGAAAGCAAAATTACAATAGACTCTTTTAAGGGGTTAAGTTCAGCTTACAGCAGTAAAATTTTGGAAATATTCAACATTTTTTCCCCTCCATTACTGTATCTTGTACAATAATGAAAATTGGTATGTGTAAAACACTGTCCTTCTGCTATATGAAAAAAAAAATTACGATTAAAAAAAATGTTTACTTTTCAAAATTCAGTTCACTGTGCAGTGATGAAACGTTTCCCATATAACTCAAAAACTATCCAACATTCTGTCATGAATTTTTTGTGTGTATTTAAGCATTTTATATCTACAATATGATGCAAAATCACTTCTGTACCTTTGATAGATTGTCTGATAAAAATAAATTCATTTAAAAATAGTGAAGTATCAATACTTTCTTCTAACACATAAAAAAATTATTTATTAGTTGAAAGAGCATGATATTGTAAGCATGAGTTTCAGTAATAAAATAAAAGAGAGAGAACATGAAAAAGTTAACAAGTTTATGAATTATGAGGGAAACGCTTAATCACTGCACAGTGAACTGCCACCATTTTGAATTTGTAAAGAAAAAAAAATATATTTTTTAATCGTAAAAGTATTTTTTTCATATAGCAGAAGGGCAATGTTTTACACATACCAATTTTCATTATTGTACAAGATATAGTAATGGAGGCGGAAAAAATGTTGAATATTTTCAAAATTTTTTCTGCTGTAAGCTGTACCTAACCCCTTAATTCGACCTCCAAGGAGAATTAAAAAGAATTCGAGTAACAACATAGTCCTTCCTACGTTCTTTGCTATGAGCCAACTTAACGAAAACTTTCTGGTTGAAATTTTATTGGGAATGTTCATGATAAAGACTTTTTTCCACTTAAAGCACTGCTAATGCCGAAAATCTCTCTGTTCCTCGCAGTATTTCTCACAAAATATGTTTTTATTATCATTATCGATGTAGAGGAACAACGCTCAGCCACAAAGTTTGCACGACGAGTGCCACCATCATTCGCAATATATAGCTTAACGCCACCGTTTCTGAAATTGCTATGCTAGATGCGTGCTCACGAGACAATAGTGAAAATTCCGATCGTCAGCTAGTTGCGAAGGAGCTGCCACACTTAGCAATGCTGTTGGGAGAAAGTAACAGTTAAATAATATAATAATGGTGGTGGTAAAGGTGGTTTCGCAATCTTGTAATGAGTCGCATCTGTGAGTCTAGCGCTAGTGTCCTGGTCTTCCATCCAGGCGACTCGGATTTGATCCTTGGCCAGGTCGTGTTGGAATTTGTGGTAGACCAAGCAAAGCTTTCAAAGGATTTTATAGGGATACTCCGTTTTCGTGTATCATTCCACAAATACTACCCTACATCTTTCCCTTATTTCGTCTTTCATCTTCAATAGTCAAAAATAGGTTTGGTTGAAGTATTGGGGGGGGGGGTAGTAGAGGTTCCTGATACAGACATAGGAAGAGCTTAGAGCTTCGGGCTTTGGGAATTATCAGGTACAGATCTCGGATTTTATCTCCGCCTCTGTGCAACGTCACATTTGCGGTGGGGACGTGGGGGCTGGGAGGGAAGTTATAATGATTTTCAATACGCTTATGCCCATGTTGTAAGATAAGCCATTTGAAATTTAACGGCCACTGACCGGCAGAGATATAATCCGAGATCTGTACTCGTAAGAGAATGCTACTGCCTCTGTCAGGGTTGAGGCAGGGTGACCTTTCTGTCAGCATCGCATTCACAAATGCCACCAGGCCACTTATCGTATATTTTATATGGCACACAATGGGCCAAAGCAAGCCTAAATGCATCCGTCCCTGGGTGGGCACTCGAAAGGCCAAACTAAGCTGAAACCCTAGATCAGGCCTGCACAAGATTTGCGCTCTCCGAGCCGGCTCACAGCTCATGAGCGGAATGCAGATATTAGCTGCGCTGTGTTATGAGGGTGGACTGGAAGAAGAGGTGATCTCGTACAAAATGTACACAAAAGAAAGTACCTACTATTACGAGTGCTTATGAAATAAATTCCCGTTCAGTGTTTGCAACACTATCTTGGACTATTATTAATTAATAAAGAAATATTTATTTTACAGAAATAATAGAAATTCTACAGCCACTTAAATGTACAATATCATTTTGTTATATTTTTATTTATCAGTACATCAAAACGAGGTTTTATGCTGTTGGCAGCTGGAAGGAACAGTAGCCTACTGATCATAATGAAACATCAGTTACAGATGTTCGATGTCTGCCTTTATTAAAGTTGATTATAGAAAACAGTTGCTCATAAATATAAATGTTGAGCCAAACATAGCGATCATTTTCACAGCCAGCCTGTGTAGCCGTGGATATTATTGCTAATGTTTAGTCTTGTAAAACTCAACCAGGCTAGTAGTATTATTCAAACGATCTTTAGCTCTTAGGCCACATTGAAGATCAGTTAAGTTCGAGCTGTAAATCGTTAAATGTTAAATGTTATGTTCCGTCTTTTAGATTCCTCCATACTGTACTGTAGCAGTAGGTAAGCAACGTGAAACAGTTACTGAGAATAGGCCTACACACTACACTCCACTAGATAACTGAGTGGTCGTTTCCCTCTCCTCTACCTATAGCAAGTCTATGTCATTCTGACGTATCTTCCTCCCCGTTTCGGCGAGCGGTAAACACCGCTCTCCCGCTCCGAAAGAGCGCGCGCGCTCGTTGAGCGCTGTTTGTGCAGGCCTGCCCTAGATCATATATACCCAGATTGCTCTGCGTTATAGGCTTTGACGGTAACAACTTTTGTCAGGTTTACTATGCTGCCATCTAGTTGTTACATAAGGAGTCACGTCATAACTCCTATTTGAATTGCATTAGCAACTGTACTGCCATCTCGTGTTCGTTTACGGCGGATGGGTGACGATCCTGGCGGTTGTTCTCTTCAAAGTGCAACCGATTTTAACATAGGAATGAGCAATCTATATGTGATCTGGGATCAAACCTGCAGCCAGGTCAGAATCCGCCACTGCTACAGTATGTACTTCACCTTGATTTTACACTCACTTTTCTTGCTGGCACTGGTCCTGACTAATCGAGATATTTCCTTCCCGTTCCACAAATCATGCTGTCTCTTTTCATATCTCCTGCCAGTTGTCATTGGTCCAACTATGCCTCTTCTGTCTTGTCATTCCAGTAACCATGTTTTTTTTTTTATTCCCTCCTCCAATGAAGTGAGAATTTTAATCCCCTCGCATTTTAGCTTCACGTTAAAGACTCAAGTCAACTAAAATTCCCATTTCTCCCTCGCCTTTGTTTCCGGGAGACAGGTGGTAGGGAACGGTGATGCAGCAGAAATCAAATTAATTTAATGGTTTCTGAGAGTTAGAGAAGAAATTAAGTCACCTGGTCTGTATTCTCTTTTTTCTCGGCGGGACAGATAGAGGGTGGCGTGCCCCTTGCACAATGTGTCGCTGACAAAAATAGGTCGGACGTAGAATGTATGGACCCAACGGGATGTCTACTTGGCTTTTTGTCTGTTTCTCAAAAGGTTAACTAACGCGTATCTTCAAGTCCATAACATGTCACATACCTAAAACGATACGTAACGAAACAGAACTGTGCTGGCGAACGTCTGTCAGCTCGAAATAAACTTCGGATTGTCAGAAGCATTCTGCCTCTCCACCCACCTGCATATCATCGCTGACCAGGGGTCTGTAACATATTTATTTTTTGCCACATTGTGCAAAACAAGGTGCAGTTTTTATTGCATTTTCTGAATTGACAAGTTCATTTTATACCAACGTTATCAATATTATCGCTAACGTAATCGTCGTCGCCATCATCATCATCATCATCATCATCATTTAAAATTATGAGATACTTTCGTTCTGGCATTGACATGCAATTATACTAGCACCATTATTTGTTGCGACTGCAAACAAAACATTAGAAGCATGCATAGTTCCGGGGTAGCTCACTCGGTAGAGCATTCGTGCCCTAAGCGGGAAACGATACCCGGCCCAGGAACAATTTTTCCCTTGAAATTATTCAAGCTAAGATTTTGTTTATTGATTAGGCAATCTCAGATACAGCTTCAATCACAAGAAACCGCGAATCTCGAATTCAACGGCAGGTAAGATAATCACTAGACCTCCGACTTGATTCTGAAAGTATGCCTTGTTTTGCATATCTCCATGTGTCCTAAGATGGAAATCACTGGACTTCAGGTCGAGACTGTAGGTAAATTGGTCCAGTACCTCCCACCGGGAACACCAAACGGATACGAGGATAGATCTGTGAGAAAAATGTGTTGTAATATTGTGTTTCTAACCATGGTTAAAATACGTATTTCTGAATATAGGCCTAATTCAGGCAACCGTAACTGCGTCGCTGTTATTTGCGGCAGCCAATCACGTTGCAGCTCGGCCACATTCAAAAGTGTACGTCTTGTCGCTGATGACGTTATGCACATCCACTGGTGCCACATTTAGTAAACATATAATTAATATACTGTCCTGGTCGGCGGAAAGGAGGCATATAGAATGTGCAACGACGCGGCCAGCTTAAGACGTAAACGAAGAGGAGGAGCCACGCCTGAAATAACAGCGACGCGGCTATAAGTGATAGTGATGAAAACGCGTTGCAGTATTGTATATGTATCTAACTATGGTTAAATACGTATTTCTCAGTACAATTTCAGCAACTGACGAGTACAAAATCATTCAAATTACTTACTGATATTATGAGAAAAATGTGTTGCAGTATCGTGTATCTAACCATGGTTAAAATACGTACTTCTCACAAGCAAACATTCTCATGGGGCTAGATAAAAAAAAGTCATTTTTTCCTCCCACCGTGTTAATAATGTCAAAACAAGTGCTTATACAAATTTTGGCCACTCCACCACAATTACAAGGCCGTCTATAAAGTGAATTTCCCTCGGGCCGTTTACAAAAAAATCTTAATTTCATGGAAAGATTTATTGAAACAGATACAGCATTTGTTGAGCTATTTTTGAATATATTCCCCACTAGAATTGAAACATTTGCCATACTATGGGATCAATATTTGTAGCCTTGTGTCGTGTTGTGCACCTCTCTATTGATCCCACGGTGTGACAAATGTCTCAATTCTGGTGGGGAATATGTTGAAAAATAGCGTAACAATTGCTGTATCTGTTCCAATAAATCTTTCCATGAAATTTTGATTTTTTTTTTTGTAAATGACCCCAGGGAAAATCACTTTCTGGACAGCCTCTTAATTGCGGTGGAGTGGCCAAAATTTGTATAAGCACTTGTTTTGACATTATTAACATGGTGGAAGGAAAAAAATTAACTTTCCTATCTGCCCCCATGAGGATGTTTGCTTCTCAGTCAATTCAGACAACTGGCTAGCTCATACTGTTAGGAAAATGGTTTTCAGTATTATGTGTCTAACCATGGTTAAAATACATATTTCATAGTAGGTGTACAATTCAGGCAAACTAACTGACTGCTATTGTGAGAAAATGTGTTGCAGTATTGTGTCTCTAACCATGGTTAAAAATGCGTATTGTTTAATATAATTCAGACAGCTGGCTAACTGCCATTGTAAGAAAAATGCTTTGTAGCATTTTGTATCTAACCATTGTTAAAAATTCGTATTTCTCAATGCAATTCAGGCAGCTGAATAACTGATATTGTGAGAAAACTGCGTTGCAATATTGTGTATCTAACCACGGTTAAAATACGTATTTCTCAGTACAATTCAGGCAATTGACTACTAACTGATATTGACAATAGCAAGTACAGTACTAGCAGAATTGTATCACTGGCTTAGTGCAGCAACTGATAAGAAAAACCTACGCAGTTTCATTTACTTACTTACTTATTGGCTTTTAAGGAACCTGGAGGTTCATTGCCGCCCTTACATAAGCCCGCCATTGGCCCCTATCCTGTGCAAGATTAATGCAATCTTATCATCATATCCCACCTCCCTCAAATCCTTTTAATATTATCTTCCCATCTACGTCTCGGCCTTCCCAAAAGTCTTTTTTCTTCCGGCCTCCCAACTAACACTCTATATACATTTCTGGATTCGCCCATACGTGCTACATGTCCTGCCCATCTCAAACGTCTGGATTTAATGTTCCTAATTATGTCAGGTGAAGAATACAGTGTGTGCAGCTCTGCATTGTGTAACTTTCTCCATTCTCCTGTAACCTCATCCCTCTTAGCACCAAATATTTTCCTAAGAACCTTATTCTCAAACACCCTTAATCTCTGTTCCTCTCTCAAAGTGAGAGTCCAAGTTTCACAGCCATACAGAACAACCGGTAATATAACTTTTATAAATTCTAACTTTCAGATTTTTTGACAGCAGACTAGATGACAAAAGCTTCTCAACCGAATAATAACAGGCATTTCCCATATTTATTCTGCATTTAATTTCCTCCCGAGTGTCATTTACATTTGTTACTGTTGCTCCAAGATACTTGAATTTTTCCACCTCTTCGAAGGATAAATCTCCAATTTGTATAGTCCCTTTTCGTACAATATTCTGGTCACGAGACATAATCACATACTTAGTCTTTTCGGGATTTACTTTCAACCCTATCGCTTTACTTGCTTGAAGTAGAATTTCCGCGTTTCCCCTAATCGTTTGTCGATTTTCTCCTAACATTCACGTCATCCGCATGGACAAACAGCTTATGTAACCCGTTCAGTTTCAAACCCTCTGTGTTATCTTGAACTTTCCTAATGGCATATTCTAGAGCGAGTTAAAAAGTAAAGGTGATAGTGCATCTCCCTGCTTTAGCCCGCAGTGAATTGGAAAAGCATCAGATTTCATTTACCGGGCTTAAAGCAAAGAAAATGCCAGGAAAATCCAACGCACTGCCTATCACACGGTAGTCTCGTAACGCGGTAAGAGTGCCAGTAACTTAGGTTTGACTATCTTTATAAAGAAGTGACGTACTTCGCTTCGGCGAATCATAACTACAGTCTGCAGTTTTGCAATCTCCTGGGCTGCTAACAATACATAGTCTATAACCTTCTCATTTTATAAGGTCAAGTCGTACGTGCATATCGAATTTTCGACACCCCTGGGCTTTAGTGACATTCTAAAGTGCTAACAAAATAAGCAGGGTGAATCTGGTGGGTGTGACAGTGGGGGTATGCAGCACTAAAAGCGGTCGTATCTGGGATGCCCGACCCTTTCCCATTCCTTCTAGTTGTTAGATCATTCCAAGCTGGCGACTTGCCCATTGGCGTAACCGAACTCAACTGCAGTTTCTAGAGAGTATGTCGCTCGTCGGCCTACTTCATCTTCTGTATGTGAACAACCTGAAAGTCAAAGGAAGGTCAAAATGAAATGCCGACTGTAACATGTCATAAATCCCTCCTTCCCCCTCCACGCCCCCAAACAAACCACCCCGTATTGCTGCCTCACGCCAATTCAGTTCAACTCGTCTTGTTTTCATATATCCTACCTTCCCACGTGCCATCGAAATTCATTCAAACATACCGCCAAAGAGGTAAATCGTGTTCTGCTAACGGCTAACCTTTACCTGGTGAATGATCCAACCGTCTCATCTCTTTCATCTTACAAGTGAGTGTTGCTCATAGATGATAAACAAGATTCGATTCCTGTCACATTTTTCACTACTTGTGGTGGACTAAATTGCTGTGAGTCACATTTTTTTCAAGTATTCCCTGCTTTCCATGCCATGATCATTGTATGTACTGTATTTCTTTACCATATCATAAACATGCCGGTATTTATAAAGGATCGTTTTTTTTAATATTTTATTATCCTTAATCATATCCGCCGCCTTGCCTTTGTGAATAATAAGATGC
This sequence comes from Periplaneta americana, assembly GCF_040183065.1. NCBI lineage: Eukaryota > Metazoa > Arthropoda > Insecta > Blattodea > Blattidae > Periplaneta > Periplaneta americana. The sequence goes on from NC_091119.1 coordinate 143,822,718, forward strand.
GTTTCCCAGTCAAACGGTCTGTGATTCGATTCCCGCCATACGCAATGGAGAGATTTATCTTCCTTGCACAGAACTGGGCGTTTATCCCTTGTCATGTGATGTCCTGTGTTGTCTGAGTGGTAGCCCTGTTCCATGCTGAACACAGGACCATAGCCATATGCAGGGTGGAAGTGAAATAACCTTACATATTGAAAGGGACGATAGCGTACACTGAAACGAATGGAAAACCTATATTACGTTTTGTGATTAAATGCACGGTTAATTAGGAAATTAAGTTTGAAGTTTCAGCAGTCCGACAACATCGCCGCTAACACACACTTCTCGTGATACAGATGTAAGAGGTCAACGAACTTGGTAACTGAGTGTGTCTCTCTAGATGAGCTGTACTCTGACGCTGTGTTGCAACCAACTCGCCGTGCGCAGTGGCTTGAATTTAGACGCTTTTAAAATTAAATTTAGACGAAAACCGTTCACAATATTGAAATACGCCAGAGGGATAAATTATTCTTTATTACTTTTCCTATTGATGTAGACAAAAATCACGATCCTACTAGCAATAGTTACCGAATAGGAGATTGTTAAACATTAGAGAAAATTTTCTTTTGTTCTGAAAAACTATTAACTTTCGACCAATATGATATTATAGTTTTTTGTTACATACAACATTAGCTATTCGCTCTGAAAATCTCCAAGGCTATTTCCCTTCCATCCTGTATACTCCCCTAGAAGGATTGGATTGTAAGCCAGTAGGATAGGAGATAAAATATGATGAAGAAAAAAAATGTTTTTAGAATCTCTTTCACCTCGAATTCATTTTCTGGTTATTTAAATTATTACCGTCGCTATTACCGCCTTTCAACAGATTTTGTATGTACTGTATAAATATACAAGGTATATCCAGAAATATAAATACAGGCATTGAAAGTTTGGCCAAACTGTACAAAATGTAGTGTCCATATTTCTTCATTATTATAAGAAGCGTATTAATGTTTTTATGCTTCAAACATCGAGTCATGTCAGAAAAGTTTCAGCATTTGTTAGACTGATAACGAAATTATATGCATGACGTTTAGTTTTAACGGAAAAGACAAAGTGTTCCGCACGAATCCGCACAGATTAGAGAACTCCAAACTAATGAGCTGAAATAATAAGAATTTTAATTGATGAGCTTAGACGAGTAAGTGACAACATAATTATTCTCGTGATATCAAGTTTGTATACGAGCGGAAGAACGACACTTTTAGCATTTTAGGTAGGTTTCATAATCCATTTCTGCTTCCACCGTTACAGTCAGCATTTTACCGCCTAATGCTAGATCTGTCGCCCGGGAGCCAGATCCCAACCTATGGCAGCCATATACAGAGTGTAACTAAAATGTATGTCAAAATTTTAGGGGCATATTACTCTCATATAGAGGATGAAAAAAATATTATATGAGCATTGGCCCGGAAAGGCTTTATTTTCTTGTTACAGCCCTTTTTCTACAACCTTGTTGTTTACATTGTATGATGCCGTACACCTTGAATTAGAAATAGCATACTACCTGGAAATCTGTCTTACAAGAAGAGCTCAAGTTGGCCACGTTAGCACGGATACATACAGTTCTCTCCAAGCTTAGATGACCTCACTCACACCACACTGCTGACTCGTGTCTTACCCAAAACATAATAAATCATACGGTGCATGGCTGTTAGTTATGCAGCGTTGTCACATTATGACTCCGAATTAGCCCAGCTGCTGGGCTGAGGCAAGTATGATTTTTTTTAATACACAAGTTAGTAGTTATCTCTTGTGGCAAGATAAGCTGACCTCACTACTCGGGCTGAGGCTGTCTATGTTTGGCAACACTGTTATAAAGCAATTCAGTTATCGGACGCGGCCAACTGCATAACATAAATGTCGAGAGGATGTTGACTTAACTTCTTTGACTCCTTTCCTCTGAGCTGGGGTCGTCTAAATTTTGCGAGTACAATACACCAACCTGCCGTCGCAATGAATCCCGGGTGCACTTATATATCCCTGGAGAATGTCGTATTGTGTCGTAGCCTTCCAAAATACGGGGTCGGAGGACTCTCTTCATCTTGCACCGGAGTTCTATACACAAGTTCTTTTAAATGACCCTGAAATAAAAGTCTAGTGAGTTCAGGTCCGGAGAGCGCGGAGGCCAAGAAATTGATCCACCTCTACCTATCTCTGTCACGGATTCTTTGAATGGTTTATTCAACAATGTGTCAACCCTGGGTTCAGCGCAACTGCGTTATTACATGATAGCTATGATGCTATACCACACAAAAAATACGTGCCGCATCAATGTACGCAAAGGTAATGCATGTATTCGTGCTAACGGGGGCCATTTTGAGCACTTCCTGCAAGACATGTTGTATGGTATTTTTATTTAATAATGTACCGCATCATGCAATGTAGGCAGAGTTTTAGAAAAAGGACTACAACAAGGAAATACAGAATTTCCGGACCAATGTTCATATACTATTTTTTTTTTTTTTTGTCCACACCTGTGGAGAAACGGTTAGCACGTCTGGCCGCGAAACCAGGTGGCCCGGGTTCGATTCCCGGTCGGGGCAAGTTACCTGGTTGAGGTTTTTTCTGGGGTTTTCCCTCAACCCAATATGAACAAATGCTGGGTAACTTTCGGTGCTGGACCACGGACTCATTTCACCGGCATTATCACCTTCATCTCATTCAGACGCTAAATAATCTAAGATGTTGATAAAGCGTCGTCAAATAACCCACTAAACTGAAAAAAAAACATATATACCATTTTTTTCTTCCTCTATGTGAGAGGAATATAGCCTAATTTTTACATACATTTTAGTTACACCTCGTATCTTAGGATCCTCAAAATTAAGGATCTGCACGTCACTGACGAGAGTCAACAATCACTGACATCTTAATAATATACCGTTGGAAACTATAGCACTATAGTATTGTTAATCCGTCCAGCGCTGAAAACTAAGATAACAAAATTATTGGTTTCTAAGTAAATTTAATATTTTTTTAAGTCTTCAGGAAGGACGGTCTGTACGCCGCTGACGCATGGGAGGGGTCAGCGAATTCCGATATTGCTAATGAAGTCTTGTCTACTGCAACTGTGTGCAGATAGGGAACCGAGTGCGATGCTAATTCAATGAGCTTCATAACACACAGTGGCAAATTTAGATTCCATTACACTTCCCCTCGCAAGGGCACTTCCTCTGCTCTTTATTAGCGCAAGGTATATTCCAAGTTCAACCACCGGCTTCCAGTCCAGTTGGTTAGCGACTCAATGATTCGGAATGACTTGTTTCCAGTCAGGGTAATTGAATTATCGATTGGACTTACAGATGACATGCTATCCTTCCAACTACAGATGAAGAGTCTATTACGAATTATTACATCGAGCTACTGAAGTGATTTTGGTTTATTTCCTTGTATATAATACATGCGTAAATAATCTTTTGTTTGCAGATAACCCCTAATCCAAAAAAAAGAGGATGATTTACAAAAACCTGTTCATCAGTTAAACGAAGTTTGTAGGTATTACGATTTTAAAACATCAATAAAGAAGACAGGGATTATGGCTCTTTGAGGAAAGTATCCACTCTATCAGATCAAAATTTGTTTCAGAAGAAGTTTCTAGTTTAAACTACTGTATTTAGGTTGCGATGTAAATGTTAAGATTGATAAAGATATAGATGAAAAAAAAAAATAATAAATTTAAGGCAATTTTAAGTAAAGTTTCTAGTTAGACAAAAAAATTGGCTATAAACCGTAAAGTTTCAAAAAACCAGCCACAAAAATAAATTTAAACGTAAAGGGAGTGGCATATCTCGGGCACCATTAAAGATGTCTAAGAAATTCTTCCATCACAAGAAAGAGCTCTATCAGGATAGGCATCCTTTGTGTGTGCATTTTGTTTACAAACATTAAGTATAGGTCTCGCAAGCAGGGAATACCGACGGAAGGAATGTGAATGAAACAATGCGATAAGGAAGAGCGGGCGACAGGAAAGGTCACGAGATAGCTTGAATGATATTCAAGAGTACAGTCGGAAGAGAAATCACATCGATAGAATCAGTTTTGCATTGTGATAGTTACATTACAACTTTAGTTTGTTCCATTGCATGTGAATACGTGTCTTGTATCGCGCGGTATTATTATTTCATTCGTAAACATATGTTCCGCGTTTAATTAGCTTCGAATTTTTCTCTTGCTACGGTCTTTATTTCCACACCGATGTCCTCATTTGTTCATCTTCTTAGAAGATGACAGTACTTCCATTGGCCCGTACCTCTCGCACCCTCGGCGTGACTACACGTCAAAACAGACACCAGCGCCACCATTCCTTTTCGGTAATCGTTCCTTGCGCGAACTATGGTTGTCGCGTGTCCCCCAGCCGATAGTAGTGACACGTATATTCAGTTCCTATTGGTTGTACTGTTAATTCCTTGATGTTTTAGCTATGGTTGGAGAGCGCTCTTCCCAGTAGGTAGAGTTTTAGCTAGTGGAATGGGGTAGTGTTTACTTAGTCTGAAGCAAGTCAAGGCCCTATCATATACAGCTGTAGAGCCTATCTTGATGTAGCTACTTTATCCGAACCTTAGTAATTAAATTTAATCAGTAGATTTTTATGTATTTTTTAACAAATGCTTGAATTCTGTTTGAGAGTCGACTCATTTAGGCCCTAAAGTCTATGTTTATAATTATAGACAGGCGCAACATTGCGGTTCTCCGTATAGTGTGGTCAGCACGACACACGGCCACCGCTGAGACAACACAGGATGCCACATGACAAGGGAGAAACACCCAGTTCCATGGACGGAAGAAAAATCTCTTTCATTGTCACGCTGGGAATCGAACCGTGGACTGCTTGGTGGGGAACTGAACACGCTATCCACATAGCCAGAACGGCGTACTTATTCATTATTCTTTTCGCGAAATAGTCTTGTTAATTATCATGCTAATTTTCCATTTCCTTTGGATAAATATCTCTTGCGATATTAGCTGTGTTAATCTAAACGTTGTTGTTGTTTTTGTTGTTTTTTAATGCCAGGCGTTTGACAATAAAGTCATCTGACCTCTTGCACTCCAATATTTTTCAAAGATATTACCATGGTCAGCCACTGAAGCACAGATTTTGAGGTGTTCCGAATCCATTTCTTGGTTTGAGTTGCAGAATGGGCAGTTAGAGGACTGATATATTCCAATTCTATGCAGGTGCTTGGTCAAACAGTCATGGCCTGTTGCCAATCAAAATGCAGCTACAGACGATATTCGTGGTAAACGTTTCTGTCCTAAAAGCTGTCATAAGAAACGAAATTGAGCTGCTCTAAAAGTATTTCTGTTGTCCTTAAATACATATCCTTTCCATCGCCCTTCCTGACTTTGAACCCGCGAACATTGAATGCATTGCGTAGGACCCTCGTCTGCTGAGGTTTCCTCTTGAAGTCACAAATCCACCGCTTGGTCATGCATCAGACAAGTCAAAAGAATACTGTAAAAGTATTGGCGTTGACATGTGTAAAGCTATCTCTCGGCTGGCGTAGGTAGAAATTCTGATGAGTGCTACCTGTTGATGACCATCTGTGGAAGGAAAAAAAGTTGGAATATGCAATACAGTGGGGGAAGGATTTCGAAAATCAATACATTAGGCATTTTAAAGGGGACCTCTTTCGATTTCAACACTCCGAGCGACGGAGCTTAATGCGTAAAGCGAGTTTCAAGACCGCCAGCAGAGGGTTCAAGGATAACGACCAATATTCCAAATACAGTACGGAATGTTGCTACATTTGAGACACCTGTGAGCGGTTCGCAAACTGTGCTCCGCGAGACAGTCGGATAATCTTTCACAGGAAACGCTAACATTGTTGTCACAGAGAATTAGGAAAAACCTACACAATCGATTTCTACGTTATTTCTCATGTTATCACTTTTATGTAGGGTACAAAGTTTTTCGGAAACTAAGGGGCGATAGCGAAACCCGATCCGAAAATAACATAGCCTATCTACATGGTTCATTACATCTAAGAATTTTACAACAGCTATTCAGGTTTTTCCTTATTGGTACAGTGGCTTTCATACCAACGATTGGATCCAATGTTCGCAGGTTGAAACCATGCTGAAGGCGATGGATTTCAAAGAACAATAAAATCCCTAGAGTGACTTCCTCTGGGAGAGAATTAACACTGTGTGTTCCATGTCACAGAGCCCTGTCCCTGGCAAACGGATCAAGGCAAAACTTACTCGCCATTTATCTCCGACGTTGAATTTCGACACTGAACAACCCCTATAGTTGAAATAGTCACAAAAGATACATGACTTCCCAACGATACACTTCAACTGCCTACACATACTCGAATATACTCTGAATTTCTTCTATTAGTCCCCCTTGAGGAACAGACTCAGGTTGGGGACTGCCTTTGTACATAGGCCGCTTGGATGGGCCCATTGTACTACCCGTAATAGAATGGTGTTCATGTCCTAAGGCTCCCCCTGCTACAGAATCCTTTTACTTTCCTGCTGTCCTACAAACTTGGTCCTACGAGCTACCATAAGCTCAGGGGAGAGCCCCGGTACATTGTACTACCACCAGCAACTAATGACCACATACCATGGTGTACATGTTCGGTAGAAGCTCGCAGAAACATAGGAAATATGGGAAATAAACTCAGACGATGATTAAAGAGGGAAAGTGTAATTATGAGGACAAAATAAGGCCAAGGTCCAACGCTGAAAGTTAATCAGAAAAATTCTGCTTCAATTGGTTGAGGGGAAACCTCGGAAAAACTTCAACCAAGTTACTTCTCCCAACCAGGATTTTAACCATGACCCTATCTTGAATTTAAAATGCAACCTTCTGACTTACAGCGCAACACCACAGTCTATTATATACAGTCACGAAGCTTGAGTTTTGAGGGTGCTAGAAACAATAGACTGTGACGGTACTATTTTGCATTGGCTGTAATGAGGCGATATTAGCGATCCCAGTGGTGAGCAACTACCTAATGTTTGCATATTTACTACGTATTGAGCTTCGCGACTGTATATACTAGACTGTGGCAACACCTTAACCTCAACGTCACCGTACTCCCTGCAGTAGTAGTAGGTCTAGCAATAGTAGCAGCAACGTTTTATTTATTGAAGTTATACAGAGTCGAATTTCAAACGTGAGCGAAAAATGGTCAACAATTCTATTTCCTGCCATTCTTTATTAGTGACTGGGTTCTTTTAGCCTACGTATCGTAAATCTACGAACAGACGTCCTATCTTTACTTTCTACCCGGATAAAGCATTGCGTCGACCTGGTTGGCGAGTAGGTTAGCGCTGGCCTTCTTTGCCCAAGGTTGCGGGTTCGATCCCGGGTCAGGTCGATGGCATTTAAGTGTGTTTAAATGCAACAGGCTCATGTCAGTAGATTTGCTGGCATGTAAAAGAACTCCTGCGGGACAAAATTCCGGCACATCCGGCGACGCTGATCTCCGCAGTTGCGAGCGTCGTTAAATAAAACATAACATTTAAAGCATTGCCAAAGAATTTATCGCCCACGACCGATTTGAACTCTAGAATCACGGGTTCAACTGCTACCATGGCATCCGCTAGACAGCTAGATATTGTTTTCGAACTTCTATTAGATATTGGATTCCTATTGACAGACAGGAATTCATGCAGTTCATAGTACACAATGATTTACAGTTATTTTCTGCAGGGAAATACAGGACATAGTGTTTTGCATTGCACCCTCTGTCACTGCGCACTGCTTCAAGGTCAACAACTGCCAATTGAAAGTCCAGTAGCTTATTATTAGAACCAATATTCATAGTACATTATTTTAGTTTGTCAAAGAAACCGATGTTATGGCGAGTTATGGAAATAATATATGGAAAAACTTCGTTACGTGTAGGTGATTTAAACGGAGTGGCAACACTGTTCTTAGTGCACGTGTTAAACATCGGACACTTCTCTTACTATGTGGACTATAGGTAGATTGTGACTTACAAATAGTGTCACTCTGCTTAGACGCCAATGGAAGGTGTGACAGCGAGAAGTAGGAAGGTTGTTCAAATTATAGCAGAACACAACATTTTACCACAGTCTAGTATATACAGTCACGAAGCTCAATACGTAGTAAATATGCATCCATAGATAGTTGCTAACCACTAGGATCGCTACTATCGCCTCATTACAGACAATGCGAAATAGTGCCGGCACAGTCTATTGTTCCTAGCACCCTCACAACTCAAGCTTCGTGACTGTATATACTAGACTATGATTTTACGCTGTTTTCAAAAGTAATTTTTCGTGCCTTAAGAACACTTGATCAGAGTTTGCCAGCTGTTTTATGTGCTTTACCGCCTCAAAAGAAACTGAATTTTGTCCAGAACTATAGCATATAGACAAACACCATTTTCACCGACCATAGAACAGACTCTGCTGAGTGGGTTGACACCCACAATAAGTAACTAGGATCATTTTCTTTCAGTTGTCAAAAGTTAAACATTGGAATGATTTTTTTTTCGTCTAGCACCATTCTCTCAGAAATTATATGTCAGAACTTAATGAAGATTTGTATACACATTCATTAGTGGTTTGACATTGTAGGTATAAGCTTTTTTGATATAAAGTCTTAATTATTGTTTTTAAGCTATTAATTAAATTAATACAAATTATGATTTTATTAATTAATAAATTAGAAAAATTTAAAACTTTATGTCAAAAAAGCTTCCATTTACAATGTCAAACTACGAGCCTGTCCAGAAAGTAAGTTTCCCTGGGGTAGTTTACAGAAAGGAAACACAATTCCATAGAAAGATTTATTGGAAGCAATTGTTGAGCTATTTTTCAACATATTCCCCACCGGAATTGAGATATTTGTCATACCGTGGGATCAACAGAGAGATGCAGACGGCTGTCACACACTGGTCCCGATCCCAGGTAGCAGACTTCTACGACACAGGGATACAAAATTTGATCCCACGATATGACAAATGTCTTAATTCCGTTGAGGAAAATGCTGAAAAATAACCCAACAATTGCTCTATCTCGTCAGTGTGCCAGGGAAGACGGTCTGACGCTAGCCGTGTAAGTCCACATTCCAAGAAAAAAGTATAAATAAAAAAATGTCACTCTAGTGCTTAACTATTGTCAACTGAAAGAAAATAATTCCAGTTATTTATTCTGGGTATTAATCAACTTGGCAAGGTCTGTTTTATGAGTGGTGAAAATATTTGTCTATCTGCTATATTTCTGAAGAAAATTCATGGAACAGCTGGCAAACTCTACCAAGTGTATGTAACAGATCATATTGGCAGCTAGCTTTTAGGTCTCTTTTCGTTTTACATAATTTGGCTGTGTTCATATTTTCAAGGGGTGGTTCAACCTCACAATTGTGAAAGATCTTCCTGTTATCACTAACTTCAATATAAACGACAATCACTTATATTCGTCTCTTTCATTTTTATTTCTTAAGTCAGAATCATGTGACGTGTGTCACCTTTCTTTTCTTTCATTTCGAAGAAGTCAGTAAGTAATGAGGATTTTCACCACCCATAAAAATCCATATCTCGAGAGCTGGTTTGAATCCAAGAACCTAATCTTGAGCGAGAAAGAAAATATGCTTTGTTAATCGTCTGGCTTGCAAACTAATTAGGCCTGGGTACTGAACTCTGCCTTTCAGGGGACGAGTCATGGGAAATGGAGGGGTTAATAGTTGCAAAGTGGATTAGCAGAGGGCGTGGACAAATGGCCAGCTCGTCACAGCTGACGTGGGGGTTGCGTAATGGCGGTGAAAGGGAAAAGACGAGATGGAGAACAGATGCAGACCCTTGGCTTGCATCCCGGCGTGTACCCTACGCGGAAACATGATATTCCAATTAAGGTACCCAGGAAATAAAGCAAGGGGGGAGATGTGAAAAAATTCAATCAAAATCTACACGAAGAACTTGATGACTATTCGTGATGATGATGATGATGATGATGATGATGATGAAGAAGATTAAAGAGGAAATGATGAAGAGAATGAATCTGACGATGAAGATTTTAATTATATTGAGAAGAAGAAAATAATGGTGATTAAGTTCAAAATGAAAATGATTTAGTTGTTGGTGATAGCCATTATGGAGAAAATTTCGATCATGATGACAGTGATTTGGTGGTGATAATTTTGGTGAAAATGTTATTGATAGTGCGGCGATATTGGAGAAAGTACAGTAAAGATATAGATAACGATCTCGAAGATTAAGTTGAAAAAAGGATTATTATCATGATGCTCATATTAAATAAGTCGATGATTATAGTTGTGATGGTGATGAAATTAATGAAAATAGTAAAGGTGAAATTGAAGAAAGTGATGAAAATGGTAATGGCCCTGAAGAGGATATGATTGATTGTGGTGGTGGTGACAGCAATAGTGATGGTGAAGTTGCTGATGGTGTTGATGGTTTTAAAGCAATTGGTGCTGTTGGTGGTAATAATAAGGAGGAGAAGAACGAGATCAAGCAGATGATGCTTAAGATGATTGGGCCTAGGATGATGAAGATGATTATAGCATTGGAGAAGATAAAGATGAAGTTCATAGAAAAGATGATAAGAACTGATTTAAAGAAGATTATGAAAATTAGGTTGAAGAGAAAGTTGAACATTAGGATTAGCAAGATAATGATGAATTGTACAATAATTATGCAGCTTTATTAAAGATTTTTGTTTAGTAAGTTCTCTGCTAAGCCTTGCATTTGCATTTATAAGTTACCTGCTAATATGGTCAAGATAACTCAAATATTTGCATTTAGCAAGTTCCCTGTTAATTTGGTCAACATAGGCCTAACACGGTATTAAACATTTGCATTTAGTAATTTCCCTGCTAATATGTCAAGATGACTCAAATATTTGCATTTAACATTTGCCTTTAGTGGGTTTCCTCATAATATGGTCAACATAACTCAGTCGAACATTTGCGTTTCATAAGTTCCCTGTTAATTTGGTCAACATAACTCAATATTATACATTTGCATTTAGTGAGTTACTTGCTAATATGGTCAACATAACTCAGTATTATACATTTACGTTTAGTGAGTTCTTTGCCAATATGGTAAACTTGAGGAATATTAAACATTTGCATTTAGTGAGTTACTTGCTAATATGGTCAACATAACTCAGTATTATACATTTGCGTTTAGTGAGTTCTTTGCCAATATGGTAAACGTGAGGCAGTATTAAACATTTGCATTTAGTGAGTTCCTTGCTAATATGGTCAACATAACTCAGTATTATACATTTGCGTTTAGTGAGTTCTTTGTCAATATGGTAAACGTGAGGCAATATTAAACATTTGCATTTAGTGAGTTACTTGCTAATATGGTCAACATAACTCAGTATTATACATTTGCATTTAGTGAGTTCTTTGCCAATATGGTAAACGTGAGGCAATATTAAACATTTGCATTTAGTGAGTTACTTGCTAATATGGTCAACATAACTCAGTATTATACATTTGCGTTTAGTGCGTTCTTTGCCAATATGGTAAACGTGAGACAATATTAAACATTTGCATTTAGTGAGTTCCTTGCTAATATGGTCAACATAACTCAGTATTATACATTTGCGTTTAGTGAGTTCTTTGACAATATGGTAAACGTGAGGCAATATTAAACATTTGCATTTAATGAGTTCCTTGTTAATATGGTCATCATAACTCAGCATTATACATTTGCGTTTAGTGAGTTCTTTGCCAATATGGTAAACGTGAGGCAATATTAAACATTTGCATTTAGTGAGTTACTTGCTAATATGGTCAACATAACTCAGTATTATACATTTGCGTTTAGTGAGTTCTTTGCCAATATGATAAACATGAGGAATATTGAGCATTTACATTAAGTGAGTTACTTGCTAATATAGTCAACATAACTCAGTATTATACATTTGCGTTTAGTGAGTTCTTTGCCAATATGGTAAACATGAGACAATATTAAACATTTGCATTTAGTGAGTTACTTGCTAATATGGTCAACATAACTCAGTATTATACATTTGCGTTTAGTGAGTTCTTTGCCAATATGGTAAACTTGAGGAATATTAAACATTTGCATTTAGTGAGTTACTTGCTAATATGGTCAACATAACTCAGTATTATACATTTGCGTTTAGTGAGTTCTTTGCCAATATGGTAAACATGAGACAATATTAAACATTTGCAATTTAGTGAGTTACTTGCTAATATGGTCAACATAACTCAGTATTACACATTTGCGTTTAGTGAGTTCTTTGCCAATATGGTAAACATGAGGCAATATTAAACATTTGCATTTAGTGAGTTACTTGCTAATATGGTCAACATAACTCAGTATTATACATTTGCGTTTAGTGAGTTCTTTGCCAATATGGTAAACGTGAGACAATATTAAACATTTGCATTTAGTGAGTTCTTTGCTAATATGGTCAACATAACTCGGTATTATACATTTGCGTTTAGTGAGTGCTTTGCTAATATGATAAACTTGAGGCAATTTTAAACATTTGCATTTAGTGAGTTCCTTGCTAATATGGTCAACATAACTCAGTATTATATATTTGCGCTTAGTGAGTTCTTTGACAATATGGTAAACGTGAGGCAATATTAAACATTTGCATTTAGTGAGTTCCTTGTTAATATGGTCAACATACCTCAGCATTATACATTTGCGTTTAGTGAGTTCTTTGCCAATATGGTAAACGTGAGGCAATATTAAACATTTGCATTTAGTGAGTTACTTGCTAATATGGTCAACATAACTCAGTATTATACATTTGCGTTTAGTGAGTTCTTTGCCAATATGGTAAACGTAAGGCAATATTAAACATTTGCATTTAGTGAGTTACTTGCTAATATGGTCAACATAGGCTAACTCAGTATTATACATTTGCGTTTATTGAGTTCTTTGCCAATATGGTAAACATGAGGAATATTAAACATTTGCATTTAGTGAGTTACTTGCTAATATGGTCAACATAACTCAATATTATACATTTGCGTTTAGTGAGTTCTTTGCCAATATGATAAACATGAGACAATATTAAACATTTGCATTTACTGAGTTCCTTGCTAGTATGTTCAACATGATGACAATATTATACATTTGCTTTTAGTGTATTCCTTGCTAACATGATCATGATCAATATGACGCAATATTAGACATTGGCGTTTAGTAATTTCCTTCCTAATATGGTCAACATGACGCAATATTAGACACTTGTATTAAGGGAGTTTCTTGCTAATGTGGTCAACGTGACTCAATATTATAAATTCCTGTGTAGTTCCTAGCTAATGTGATTTGCATGACGCAATGTTAGATAAATTTAGTGAATGCTTTACACATGTGGCCAGTATTGTGCAGCATTAGACATTTGTATTTATTGAACTTCTTATTCGTGTTTTCAATATGATGCAAGGCCACGTCGATGGAATTGGTGGTGGGCAGGCATAGAATAAAGAGTACACTTAGTCTCTCCGGAATAGACTGTCGCTTCCCACTTCCCCTCCTGCAGTCGAACCCGGACTCTCTGTAATTTTAACCGAGACTGAAGTGCAGTATTAAATAAACAAACGTGAATTGTGGTAATGGTTGCTATGTAACGGAACAATAGATACATTGTTTTTCATTGTCAGCCCCTTTGAATTGTTTGACTGTATTTCCTGCCCACGCGCTATCGTGTAACACAATTCTCCCTTGTAATCTGCTTAGACTACATCATAAATGACAGGAGGGTGTGGTCGGATTCGAACCGGCTGTCACATAGTGGAGTCGCACACGATAATGTATAGATTACTTTGTAATGTGAATGTACTTTAAATGCATTCATAGATTATTTTCAATGTAATTTGTTTGCATTTAGTTTTGCGGTTCCAAATTATCTCTACAAAAATAGAATTGCTGTTAAATTAAGGGAAAGGATAAGGCCTGGACCACAATAAACCTGGAGCGGACAAATTGTTAAAATACATGTGCTGTATTGAAATGTGAGTATTCACAACGAGAAGTTCGTCGAAGCCCGGGATCGGAAACGTCAAAGTTGGCGAAGTTTTAACTTTGCCATTCTCGTTTCCGATCACAGCCTACTAGATTCTTTCTGTTGTCGTCATAAAGCTTTATTTACACTATTATGCACAGTGTTGTGTATTGTAATACAAGGTATTTTCTTTAATAATACTATAGCCTACTTATTTTGTAGTATATAATGGGGCTTCAGACATTGACTACTTTAGAAAGCCGATTATCAAAAAGAATGATTTTCGTCCCTGAAATACGATCTTTCTTCAAATATAATTTTTGTGAATATGATTTTTATTTTTATGCTCGACCATCCCGACATGTAGTAATTATACATCTGGTAGCAATCCTTTAATGCATGTCATTAAAGTACACCTATTCATTAAAGTTCAGGTTTTCGATTATTCTCGGATATGCAATCGAAAGACAACGAGGCTGGAAATCCAATACTGTCGCAGAAGGTTATGTTCTGTTACTATAATAATTAGCGTTAATTGTAAATAATATTCAAATAAATTCAATTTGTCATCTCGTTTTTCAATTCTAAATCAATTTCCAGGTTATATCAAAATTAGTTCATGTTATTCTGTAGATTATAACAAGGTCAATGACATTATTGTTCCTCGGAAAAAATCAATACTTTCGCATCTGCGCACATCTCACAATTTATGCGATATTGCACAAGGTCACTTCCACTCTTCAGTTAGATACGAATAAAATGAATACTTTTGAATAATTTCAAGTTAGAAATATGGTCGAGCATAAAAAGTCGTATGAAACTTGCCTATAATGGTAATTAAGACGCTCGTATGAAAATTATGAAACTCGCTTGCGCTCGTTTCATAAACATACTCGCGTCTTAATTACTACCATTATAGGCTCGTTGCATAATGTACTATTAATATATAAATTGTCTTATTTAACACTAAATTGTAATACACCTACATTTACTCCATTGTTTTCCTATGTAGCTGTTATTTATATTTGCTATGTATGTTTATGCTGATTGAGTGGAAGAGAAGGCCTTATGGTCTTAACTCATCCATTGAAAATTAATTAATTACATAAATAAACAAATAATGTAAATTTTAGGAAACATCATCGTAATATCAGTATTTATCAACAGTAATCTCACTAGAGGTTTATAATTTATCTAGAGAAAATCAAAACTCGAGTGGGATTTAATTGACTATTACACGATTAGAAGAAAGTATGTAAAGATTAGAGGTAACGAAGTACTCCAATACAATAAAATATTAATTGACTTACGAAAATACAAAACTGTCTTCAAATTTGTACCATCTCAGCATTACAAATATTACGCTAGTAGATGGCAGTAGTGTGTTATGGTTAGCTGTTTTCTTGTCATCAGTTGTGCTAACTATGGAATCTTCATTTGAACTCTGTGGACGGTTACTTGTCAAGAAGGTTTTGTTGATTCAGTTTCATTTTTATTAAAACAGTTGCATTCCACTTCAATTATATCGATCCAAGTAATCAACGTCACTTGACAGATGATTTTCAATAAGTCTTAGTATTAAACAATCTCTGATACGTGACTATCCATAACATCATATAGCAGAAGCTATAACAAACATAACCTAAATAATATAAACGAGTGTTAGAAAAGTTTTAATTAGGGATGATGAAATAAACAAGAAACGTTTTAATTAACGATGATGAAATAAAAAAATAAACATGAATAATTTTAAAAGAAACATTTATTGAAAATACAATTTTCAAATTTGAATGTTTTAGTGGTTGGTGGTTCAGTTGATTTTATATTGGACGTGTGCGTAAAAGAAGTGAACTCGTTGATGTACATGGTGTATTCCTCAACTTATTCAGGATTTCCGAATGGTGCCCTTCATTTATTTGTAAATAGGATTTCAGGGAAGATGCATAGCTATGACCAGTGATCTTTATTAATTCTTGTTCTTGAATGCCAATACGAGTCATATTTGAAAGTGCTGTGTATCGACTGGAGTGGTTTGTAATTTTCTGTTTTTTTTTTTTCTTCTTCTTTGACGTCCAGACCAATGCAGTTAGAAATGTTGGCAAACAAAAAACAAATGCTAGGGTAGTGATAAAAATAAACAAATGCCAGGGACGCGATAAAATTAAACAAATGCTAGGGACGCGATAAAATTGTGCGATAAGCAACCATGATAGATTGAAAGACGTCCTTTCGTACCGTTTTATTGGTCAAAAGTAGTATGACGTAGTAAAAGTGTAATAGTCACTGTAAAACATTGTAAACAGTCTGTGAGATCTAATTTTTAATCATGAATAGAACGTCAACTTGAGCACAAATAAGATGCTGTGGCACGCGTCAAATATGACGTCACGTCAATATAGTCTATGAACATCTAATCTTTTATCCGTACGCCCTGGGACAAAATACTATCTCTAGTAATAACTATAGCGTTCTGTAAATTGCGTTGTCCAACTAAAAAAAGTAATTAAAATCTTACAAAATACCAAATTTAAAAAATCGACATTGTTTATGAGACTACTTAGGGCCTGGTATAAAACAACGAAAGAGTCGAGTCCGAAATTTTATGTCTCAACTCCCTATTCGTGCTTACTTGAGCTGTACAAAGAAGTGACAATGACATAGATTCCTGATAAGACCTCAATCTTTACATACAAGGATGACTACAAACAGTAGCTCAGTTTTACGAGAGCAGCAATCCACCAGGGAACGCTAATAAATCTTCCACTATGTTCATGAATCGAACTAGGGTCTGCTGGCTTTGTAGAAGGATATGTAACGATATCCATCACTGTTTAAATCTTTTTTCTCGGCATGTGATTATATGCAAATGGTTTGTCATGTCATCCTCTCCATTTGGGTTTAGCGGATTGAATGAAGGCCCGCAAACGGGTGACGATCGGCGATGATGATAATAATTACGTAAAATCCATCTTAATCATTTTTATTGCCGCTGAAAGTTTCGCAGACGGTTTGTTCTATAAATCATAGCATTATGATTGTCTGTTTGGCCCATTTTTTACAAACTTGGACGCACTGTATTCTCATAGGTATTCTATATATATATTACTATTTCTCTCCACCCGATCGGGGCTGTAGAAGCATTTAATTACATTTATACTCTTCCTCTCATCGGGGGGAAAAAAGCAAAGCAGACCTTCAGCCGAGGGAATTAATCAGTTCCATACATCAAGCTGTGTTGTTTCCCAGAAGTAGAGCCGGTTACCATGGATACATCCTATGAACAAGTAGACAATTGGAACTAATTCAACGATATTACGTTACAGTTGTTTTATGCCTTTACTGAAACGTTGGAAGTGAGGGGGGATATATATCATTCTGTCCGGGTAATTGGGATACCATCTGATCATCTGCAGAAACGTTCAGAAAGCAGTATTGGATGTTTCTGTGAAATATTCTCTCTCTATGGCCACGCAGATGAATTCTCTCTATCTCTCTCACTCTATTTCGCCCTCTCTGTTGTTTGTTCGTTTTTGCACTTTACTTTTTTTCCCCTGTATTGCAACAGCTAACCAAATAATGTTTTACCAATTTACATAATGGACGTAAATAATTAGATTTTAAATTGGTTAAATTGAACTAAATTGTGTGCTTTAAAACCACAATATATAGATTCAGTTTATACAAGCTATTGACACTTTGTTTCCTGTATTTCAACGATTTTTGCAATAATCTAGATCTTATTACAGTAAATCTCTGACAACTGTTTTTTTTGTCTTTTGTTTCTTTATTTTTTTTTCTTTCTCTTCTCTTATTCTTTTGGCATCAAACGTTTATGTTCGAAGTTCAAGACAGGAAAATTGTATCATTTTGACAAGAAGGTTAACTCTGACACATGGCACCATGAAAACAGAAGTAAGACGAACTTCTGGTCACCGCTGTGGTCTCGTGGTAGCGTGTTCGCTCCCGAACACAGCGAGCCGGAGTTCGATTCATCGTTTGGGACGAATTACCTGGGTGACGTTTTTTCGGGGTTTTTCCCTCGCTCCTATGGATGAATATCAGGTAACTTTATCAGGCGTATGGAACCCCACTCATTCTCGCCGCTTCCTTCATCCTTCAACATCCTTTCCTTATCATTCCGGTTGTCTTTCTTGGTTTTCAGATCGCGCCTGCGGCGGCCCTCCGAAGCTCCTGACATTCTCGGCCGGCCTCCATGGATATGTCAAAGCATGGTAGTTGGTGCGATGGAAAAGAGTAGTGGAACGGAGAAAAATTCTCTCCGGCACCTGGATTTGAACCCGGGTTTTCAGCTCTACGTGCCGATGCTTTATCCACTAAGCCACACCGGATTCCCATTCCGGTGTCGGATCGAATCCTCTCAGTTTTAGTTCCACCTCTTGGGTTCCCTCTAGTGGCCGCCTTCTGCACTACGTCATAGATATCTATGAACGTATGTGCGGAGGTGCACTCATTCTGAGTAACTGATCGATTCGATCCGACACCGGTATGGGAATCCGGTGTGGCTTAGTGGATAAAGCATCAGCACGTACAGCTGAAAACCCGGGCTCAAATCCCGGTGCCGGGGAGAATTTTTCTCCGTTTCACTACTCTTTCATCGTACGATGACGCAGAATATCTGAATGGTACATTAAAATAATATACATGGTAATTGGTGACCCAGCAGCGGAACCCACTCCTCTCCCGACGGGAGGGGTGGCCTGCACCTCAGACCGTTGGCCAGACGGGAGGGGTGGTGTACACCTCAGACCGTTTTAGGGAGGAATGTGAGGTGCTGTTGGGATGGAATGGTACACGGACTTAGAGGGATGGCGGGACTGGTCGTTAGGATGTTGGGGATTAGGTCGGTTCGGCGTGGGTGCGGTCGTTGGGGTACAACTCAACCCAGGAGCGCACAATAGACCTCAGGCCGCGGTGCATAGGGATGTTCCCCTGACGACCTCATAGAGAGAGAGAGATAGACAGACAGAGAGAGAGAGACGAACTTCTTGTCTGATGGTTTTCCACGCTGTCCATCTCGTTTCATTTTCTATTTAATACGCCTTGAGGTTACCTAGTATGTTTATCAAAATTTTTGACGTTCGCGTTCCTCGTTGGGCTCTCACTTCTTCGGGCATTGACCTAACCGTCGATCTTCACTATAAATCTTGATATCTGCCGAGCTGAATACCCACTCCAGGCTCTTACAGGTGCTCACAGTGTAGATGGAAATATAAACTTATATTGAAAACTATAAACTGTAGTAATGCAATTAATAATTACAGTAATCCGTCAAAGTAGCAGACTGCTCTGCGCATGCTTGTTTTCAATAGTCACGTTCATATTATAATTTGAAGTTAATGCAAAATACCTGTAAAGGGAACGGGTACCTGTTCCCAATGAGTGCAAAATAAAAAAAACAACAACATGAAGGCATGACGTAATACTCTGCCTGCCATCACACTTCTCTCTTCTTCCATAGTTCATGAATTAATTAAATGTATGTATGTATGTATGTATGTATGTATCTATGTATGTATGTATGTATGTATGTATTCATTTATTAACGCTACAATTGGGTATACACCCGGTGGCAGTGATATATAATATACAATAATACCATATTTATAATTCTACAATAATTACAGCAATAAAAGAAAGATAAAAAAATAAAATAAAATGAACCTAAATTTATTTCTAACTATAAGTAAATAGATGCAATAAACCTAGGACTATAAATAAAAACTATTCTATAATAACGCCTACAATAAGCAAAAGTAAACCTAACTTATAAGTACTTCTGTTTCACCCAACTATTACCAATTTAAGTAATTACATATCACCTTAATTAATTACAAATCAACTTAATTAAATATCACCTTAATTAATTACATATCAACTTTATTTACATATCAACTAAATTACATATTATCTTAATTAATCACATATCAACTTAATTACATGACACAACTTAGACATTTACACTGCACCTACAATTACATTTTCAGTCTAATTTTCTCAACCTTTCCTTAAATGTATTGATTTTGCGAGGACCACCCTAAAAGATTGCCGCAGGTAAGCTGTTCCAGTCTCCTATTGTGCGGTTAACAAAGGAAAATTTTGCCACGTCCGTTCTCGAAATAGTAGTCATGAAATCATTTGGCATATGGGCTATCTATGTAGAATTAAATAAGTTAAGTATTAATAACAATAAATTCATTGTGGTGTAACATTGGTTTTCCCTTTATGTTTTATGACAACTTGCTGGATTCCAAACTATTTTAAACACATCACAATTTCAGTCATCCAAGGTCTATTGTAATTACTGACGTCATCATATTAATAGAATGTGTGAACAGATCTTTTTCTAATGCCACGCACATGAATATTTTCATGTTACAAAATGACTCTTCAACAAGCTGAATTATGGGTACACTGTAAATGCTCTTGAAAACGATAGTTAGGCTGTGTTTTGAGTTAATACAAGAACATTTGCGGCAGGGAACTGCAAACCTCTTCACACATTCTGTTCTAGGAGGGAGTCGGGTGGAAACTGCTTACAGACTCCTGAGAAATTGAAGAGGCTTAATGTGGTTTAAACAACTATCTGTGCAACTTCATACTTGCCTCTGCTCTGCTTGTGTAATCCTCCTTGGTGGGTTGTGCTGTACAATTGACCAAATAATAGGCCTAAATTTGAGATTATTTGTAGGTAAGCTCTGTGAAAGGAGGAGGAGGAGGAGGAGGAGGGAACATAGTTCTGAACTGTCTGAATTACTGCTTTTCAGTATGCGAAACATTTGTTCCATGTCGAAACCTCCCCTGAAATTGCGCACAGGTAGATAAATAGAGCCTATAAGCTTGTCGTCGCTTAAGGAGTAAATATTCGTAAGCCTCAAGATTTTCGAAATTTAGTTTTTGGTACCGTTGAATTCGTCTAACTCAGAGATCATCAGTACAGTGCACCTTTGGGCTAGCGTCGCTTACCCGCGGATAAGACATTGCACTTCTAAGACGAATATGGAACAAACTTGTCAGACCAGTGATTGTGTGTAAGATTTTTTTTTTAATTCAAATAGCATTTTTTTATGCGTTTTTGCATTTTAGTGCCGGTATCTTCATTTTAAATATACGCAAAATAGCAAAAAAGCGTTTTTCAGACACAAACATAGTTTTTAGGCATTTGTAGGACTTAATGTTCTATTAGGCATTTTGGATCCTATAGAATTTTAATAGGTGGATCCTGTGTACAGAAAACCGGACCGACGGAATAATCAAAGTCTCCGAAATGAGCCACTTCGCATTCCACGCCCGCATTCACAACATAGCGAGTAATATCACCATTAAATCGAGAAAAATTCGTTCCAGCACCGGGAACCGAACCCGGGACCTCTCAGCGCGCAGAGCTGAGAGGTCCCGGGTTCGGTTCCCGGTGCCGGAACGAATTTTTTTCGATTGAATGGTGATAATACACATTGACTACTTCATAGTAGTCGTGTCAATATTCAATGAGGTTGGCGAGACCTCATGTAATGAATATTTTATGTATAGCGAGTAATCTATTGAAATTGTTATAGTGTCGACTGCTGACGTAGCCCATTTCGAAAGTCATTAGAAAATAAGCTGGTAAAATTCATGTTCTGGGAATAATAAGTTAATTAAGTAGTAAAACATCGCTGCAATCGAAAAGTATTGGGAATAAATTTGAATAAGGAACAAAAAAATAAATAAAATTCCTTCCCAGGCAGAATTCGAACCACGAAAGTCTTAGTTACCAATCTATCGTGCTCTGGAGTGAACAAGGCTCTGAAATCAGCTACAAGGGTCGGTCCGGTTTTTTTTTGCCACTACTGTACATGAAACGTAGAGATATCTGGATAACGTAGTGTAGGACGTAGCAAACAAAATAGGTACAGAACTAGAAATTCTTTCCCTAGTTATAAGATAAGTAATATTTTGTAGTCGAGTTACAAATTCTGAGAAAAGAAAACCTATTGATGGGATTGCTAGATTTCTGCGTAATAGGATTGCAGGTGATTTTATTGGAGGGCGTTTTTCCCTGAAATTACCTTCTGTACTCTGGCTGTACTTGTTCCAACCACGAAGTAGTTTATTTCTCCACTACCTTTAGAGGGCTTTCCCTAATCGCCACCAGGGGAGACACCCAGTGTTAAACTAACAAGCACTGCACATAATAGATTGCATCTATTATATTTAAGTATGTTTTAACTAAACGTTATTTACTACTGTAGTACTCAGTATTTCGTTTAATTCTTCCCGAGTACGTATTCCATTACTTCATTGATCAGTCTACAGAAAAAAATAACACTGATATTATCTATACAGTGTCGGCCTCAGTGGCTTATTGGTTTTAGTGTTTGCCTTTGAATCCGAGGCTCAAAGGTTCGTGTTCAACAGAAGACTATGGATTTTTAAAGCCCGTAAAAATTTCTAGCCTGGCTGTCTTAGAAAGGAAACTAAGGCTGGGAAGCCAGTGTCGTAGGTTTGCGGCACTTAAAAGAATCTTGCCCCTCAATGAGGGAAATCGAGACAAAATTTATCGGAAATTCATCTACCATGGAACAAAATTCAACTCTGGACACAGCAAATAAAATAATAATTCCCCTGTGTCACAAAAGCAACCATTTCATTTAACTTGGGATGATATCTACCTCAATGCCAATAATGGCATTATATTGATTAAAATAGTTTGATTCCAACCTACTTGCCTTAAATCGTACTGAAACTACTGTACTGTTGTACCATTTTCATTAAAGTTTGTTGGTGTGAAATCTCCTCATTCGCTCTTTTACTTAAAAATCCATGTATTAAAAATCCAATTGTTCTTCTAATAATTGTAACTGTCCTATTTTAAATAAATCTCTCGGAATAATAATCGACCAACACTTAATATTATGGCGGTGACAGATGATTCACAATCAGACCGGTTGAAATTGAATGGTTTTTTACATTCCTTTTGTGAATAGATTGGAGTGAAACAGTCATATTAATAACGTGTTTACTCCGCAAAACATGTCTCGCATAGTACGGCGCCCTTTAGAAAAGTAACATGACCAAGTAACAGTGCTCTTAGCTATGATTGAGTGCGTCAGTTTTCGGCAATAAAATCTCGCGATTATACATTACATTACAGATGTAAAATTTATTGTCTTACGTTGTAATAAATGGAAGATTGTTCTAACCTATATAGCGTATGCCATCGAGCATCGAGCTTTTTTCCAGTTAGAACACGAATTATAAGCCTTCTTTTTCTATTAAAAATGAGCCGGTTTCTTTCACTTCTTTCAATTCTGGATTGTTGAATCAGATAGTTGAACGCCAGGATATTTCCGAAGAAATAGATATAGCACAACACTTTGTATATGATTTCTTCGTAATATACAGTATTTATCATAAGAGATGGTTCGCTGTTTTAATGTGTAGTATATAGCCACAAATCCAGCTGAATGGAAGTCAGCTGTATACTAATCTATATTTTTTCCCTTGTATCCTTAGTCTGTATTATCTGCCCTTACTACGCAACGTAAATTCTTCCTACGCTCGATCCAGGAGAAATGTACACATTATTACCTCGACAGTCACGTTCAATTTACAATAAAAGACCGACGGCATTTATCTGGGCGAAATGTTTCCTGGCAAACTTCCTCTACAACGGAACCAATTAGAACCTTGCGAGTGTCTGGAGGTGAATTTTTTGTTAGGGAGAAGGGTTTTTGTAGTTCCAGTCAGAATGTTTATAATAGGATCATAACCTAATTAAAAGAAAAGAACATATCCCTTCTCTACAACAAACAATTCTAGACTTAAAAGAAAAATAAATGAAATTCTCACGTCCTAAGATTGGAAGACTCCCGCATTCCACGACAGATATATGACTATACATAAATTGGTAGACGAGATTTGGGACAATTAAGATGACGTTGGAAAGAGTGCGTAACTGTTGCAGAGCCCGAAAGAGAAAAAATCTCTTACTTTATAAAGCGAGATAATAATAAGAAGAAAACTCAATCCGTTTTCAGCTAAAGAGTCTGATTATATTGTACACCATAAGATGAGAGAATGTTGTAAAATTGCTGTAATGACTATAGGAAAAACAAGATTATCTTCAGAAAATCTGTCCAAAAAACGTCTTCCGCGATAACATTGAGCAAGATTTGAGATCGGTTCTCCTATATGAGAAATCGTTGTTAAATCCGTCTGTGCAACGGAGTGTCAAATATAAATATAGGTAATCGTTCAGTTTTGTCATAGTTCTGAAACCAGAGTTGAGTGCTCATGCAACATGACACTACCGTTCAACAATTTTATTGAGAACTTTCAGAAGTAAGACCTGCTCGAGAGTTTGTAGAGTTATTTTGAATGATGTGATGAAAATAGAAGTTGAAATGTTGATAATGACCTTGAAAGTACGTACAGATAGCTCGATCTGTGGCTATGAATCTCGGCCAACTGAACAAAAATTCGAAGTGGCATCATCTGTTATTCGTTAATGTATCTTTAAAATGTTATAAATCTCGAAGTGGAACCATCTGGAAAATAAAACTTTCTCCGTATATCTCACACTTTTACCCAACTTCTTTCTGGGCTCATAAATGTATGCTTGACAAACTTTATGTATACTGTATATACCTACATTACAGCTGCGTTTTCATTAAAATTACCACGTTACTACTTCGTACAAAAGAAACACATACATTCACATAGTACACACAGTTAGTAACGTAGCTAATAGACATTTATGTCTGTAAGCCCAAGCATAAAACAGTCTTTCGCCGTAAAGGGTCAGGGCTCTATCTAGATTCTAGAGCAGTGATGTCAAAGCAAGCGCATTTTTCTGATCTTGACGTCGTGCGCGGGCAGCAAGCGCTAAGTATGGAAAGAGGAAGAGTTGTGTATATGAATAAGCAACCTGTTGGATTACGAAAACAGTAGTGCACAAACTTCAAACGAAACGTGAAATTTTATGTTGTTATTTTTATATAGCTTCTTTCTGTTTAATATTATCTATATTGTCTGTAAAACAAAAGTACTAACACTGATTTCTTAATATTGCACTTGTGTTTTAAATCTTAATAACATAATACAGAGTTAAGAAGGAATATTCACTTAAATTCCATAGTAGTCTAATTATACTGTATTAAGTGAATGAAACACATCATTCATAAAGAAAGTGATATTCCAAAGAAAGAGATTGAGTATGACATGATAAGTTGGAATTTATATTGATGGTATCTTTAGCCTTACAAAAGTAATCAATAAACTAATCAAAACAATATTACAGTACAAAGCAAAGTTACCTAGGTGCTGTATCTGTTTTAAGTGTAACTAATATTACATAACAAAACTCTTATCGCATTATGCTTTTAAGGTGATATTTGTGAGCAACTTCCTATCATCAGAATATTAAATTATTTTCTCGAAATCTGCTGAAGCTATAGAGCTGACATTTTTACAACACATGGGCACGTATCTTCTGCTTATGATGTAACAGTAGTTGCTTTGTTAATTCATTTCCTTACAAACAATTTCCATGCGAATATTTTCAAAATTTTCAATACACTATCTTCAGTAATAACTATATACGGTATATTAGATTTACGAAAACATTCTGTAAGGCTACTAAATAAATAGGCCTATACCTGAAAATTTCACTTTTCTATACGAAAAGTTGAGAAAATATTTCTTTTGAATAAAAAAATCAAACTTGTGAAAAATGAGCATTAAAAGTAAAACTTACATTCTTATAATGCACTTATACTTCTCAGGCAAATCTAAAAATTAACATGGATATAGTTTTAATAAGTTCTCTTCCCTTTATCTATTGAATCAGTGCTGGCCATCCCTGAATATAGCTCGACCAAGCGGCATATACTACCTCTTTCGTCTGTCTCTTTCCTTTCCACTGTAAAGCGCTCAGGCTCTCCTGAGCTCTAAAGCGCGCGCTTGCTCCTGTGAGCATCAATTGACATGCCTGTTCTAGTAGATTTAACAAGCTGTGCGCCTAAGTTATGGAATTGTTGATAGCGCGGTGATATGTGGGGACCTTTAAGAGGAAGGACACGGGCCGAGACTATCCTTACACATAGGCTTGGGTGGGTCCATTGCACACCGTGTCCGATAAAGACATGAACTAACTAGACATTCATAAAAGTTACGTACGGCCAGCTTGCACTAAAATGTAGAGAAACTCAACAAGTTTTTATCTCGTGAAATTGGCGAACCTATTATCCATATTGTTGTGTATACGCAAATTGTTTTACAAAATGGCTCCATTCACACCGCAAGAAAAAGTGCAGTGCTATTATTGGTTAGCAGAGTTTAATTTTCCGGTTACAGTTCAGCGGAGATTTCGTGAAAAATACGGCCGTGCAGCTCCTGATAGGCACACATTTTTCAGTGGCACAAACATTTGCTAGAAAATGGAGACTTTCAGCGACATAGTGGCGGCGGTATCTCAATATATTTGAAAATTTTACGCTACCCCAGATTCCAGAGAGGTTCACCTTCCAGCAGGACGGAGCTCCCCCTCATTATTGGGGACCAGTCGTTGAAACTTTACACAATAATTTCCCGGGAAGATGGATTGGTCGTGGTGGTCCTATTGCATGGCCCCCAGGATCTCCTGATCTTACACCATTGGACTTTTTTCTTTGAGGATTTGTGAAAGACCGTGTATACAACACCGGAGTGGATAACCTTCAAGTGTTACGTCAAAGGATTATCGACACAGATGTTACACAATGCCTGGCGAGAATGAGTACAGGTTAGATGTGTATCGTGCTTCTAGAGATGGACATGTTGGGATTTACTGATGGTAACATAAACTTGTTGAGTTGATTAATATTTTCCCCTGATTTGTTTTTGTGTGTCATAATTAAGGAATAAATTATTTAGTATCTTTATCGGCAGTTTTTATTTCTAACACGGTGTACTATCCGAGATGGAATGATCTGCAGCCCTAAGGCCCTACCGCTCCCCTATAGGCCTCCTTTGAACTCTCCCGCAGTCTGCAGAATCCCTTCTACACTTCCACATACGCATCACCGCGGTCCCTCAACCCCAGTACCCAGGCGATAGCTCACAGTACACAGCACTACCACCAGCAACTAATGACCACTTACCATGAAGTCCATGTTCGGTGGGAGCCCTCAACCGACTCTACATCGGAGCAAGTACGAAATGGAGGAAAGAATCGGAGATGATATGAAAGAGGAAATGTAGACGAAGTGGGGAGTGTTAGTGAAATGATAGAGGGGAACGAGAGTACCCCGAAGAAACCCTTTGCAGCATCTACTTTGTTCACCACAAATTCCATCACGACCGGGCCGGGGATCGAACTCGAGTGCGTAGATGGAAGACCAGCGCGCTAGCACTTGAGCTACATTCGCGGCCGAGGATTAGCCAAAGGATTACCTGATAATCGCCTTACAGTTGGAGAAAAACCTCAGAAAAATCTCACTCAGGTTAATCAGTCGAAACGGGAATCGTACCCACGCCCGAGCGCAGCTCGGGATCAATAGACGAACGCGCTACCACCTGAGCTACGTCGGTTGCTTCCTCTGACTAACCTCTCCAAATCTCGTTATCACTAGGGGGCGGATGTTGATGAAAAGTCATCTTCTTATTTTTCACATTAAGATGATGCCTATTACTATAGAAATCCTTTCTTTGTTAATATCAACGAAAAAAATTAATTTATTATATTCCATTTTTTGACGTTTTTGAACTAATAAGTCATTTTTACATTTTTTGGTCATTTTTTGGTAATTTTTAATATTTTGAAGAACTTTTAGATCATTTTGAATGCATTTTACTTCCTTCTTTACATATAAGCCTGTTAAATCTTTTTCTAAGCAAACAGATCAGTAGTAGGTCCTACTAGTAATTACCTACTGAATAATTGAATAGCAGTGAAGTTTGAGTTTCATAGTTTGGAACAAACTCTGAAGTCCATCCTTCATTTCACTGAAGGCTTCACCTCGCACAACAGAAGTAATATAAAATGCTTGACAACAGCTTAATTTAAGTGAGGGCTTTGACCGCTACTGTTCTTTTGTTGGTACAAGGGTGTCTTTAGAATTCATGTTTGGAAGGGGGAAAACGTTCACAGTTTTCTGGACAACAAGACATTGTGTCCCCAATATGGTTCGGAAGGAATGTTCTACAGTAGACAATATTTTTAACACAAAGATTACAAAAATGCATGTTGCGCCCACAATTTGTTTTGTCATTTACACTCCTCATCTGGAAGGTCTGGTAACAAAAGTGAAGAGCGGAAGGAGGAGGGGACAGAGAATGAAGGCACTGACATGGATCACTCCTGATTGAAACACATTGTAAACCCTCATTAAAATCTATAATTTTCCCTTAAAACTCTATCTAAATCAAATTGTTGAATTCTTTGTAAGTTCATGCATATGTATATATACTTTTTGCTGGTTGAGTGGAAGAGAAGGCCTTACGGCCTTAACTCTGCCAGCGAAAATAAATTATTATTATTATTATTATTATTATTATTATTATTATTATTATTATTATTATAAAACTTTCATTTTGTTGCATGCTCTTTACCTTCATCTTGGTCAAATTCCAGGAAATTGCCCCCTTCCTTCGAAATTTGCAAGGCAGTCATTGAAACAAGGTGACTAATTTTTAAGAAGTTGTGGTGCGAGTACGGCGAATAATATTTAAATGTCATTTTCTTTTAATTTCACGTCATTTTTCCTTTATTTTAAGGGTATTTTATTGATCATTTTAAGTAGATTTTTAGGTCAACATCCGCCCCCTAGTTATCACGAATTATTCTATCGACGCTGGTAACCTAGCAGTTGATACAGTGTCGTTAAACAGCCGATTTAAAAGTTACTTTGTGTTCTATTCAGTAACCGGAATCTTTTGCATGCTATGAATTTACGGAACGGAAACTTCCGGCTTTATTTCCCTTTCGAAGGAAGTCATTGTAAGAAATATTGTTATTGTTCGAAGGCTGGCTTGAACTCGCGAATCTAGGATCTGCAGAAGAGCATAATAAGAAAGACTGATACTGAATTGACTACGTGATATCTAACCCACGATCTTCCGTATGTAAAGCCATTTACATCATATTTCATCTTTGTCCGTCTAAAGAAACTTTGAGTGACCTCTTAAATGCAGAAGTTTAAATCAGCTTTCAGATTACATTATGAGGCATTGAGAATCAGAATCATGGCAGTAGATATTGCTACCATGGAAACGCGCTGCAAGCAGTGAAACGAGTTAAAATTTCCCTACTCCACCTCAGCAACAGCAGCAGCACAAACAGCAGACAGTCGGGCTCTTGCTTCCTTCCTGCTGTCATGTCTTCATGAAAATAACACCAAGCGGAACTTGACATGTTATTAGTGTTTGCTGTGCTGCAAGTGAAGGACGCTCGCTAGCTCCCTGCAAGACAGACAGTGCTGCGCAAGGAACAAGTTGAAAGCGGAAATTGGTCTGCATTACAATGTGCTAAATGACCACCCATTAGCGAAAGTGGGTATCGTAAAAAAACCAACTGGTATCGAATTATAGGTTACTATGTGAACGACCTTTCTTTACATTTCTTCTCTCTTCGCTGTCATCTTCGTTACATGCAATTAGATCAAGAGTCTCGGATTCTTTTTTTTTTAATAGGTTATTTTACGACGCTTTATCAACATCTTAGGTTATTTAGCGTCTGATGAGATGAAGGTGATAATGCCGGTGATATGAGTCCGGGGTCCAACACCGAAAGTTACCCAGCATTTGCTCATATTGGGTTGAGGGAAAACCCCGGAAAAAACCTCAACCAGGTAACTTGCCCCGACCGGGAATCGAACCCGGGCCACCTGGTTTCGCGGCTAGACGTGCTAACCGTTACTCCACAGGTGTGGACTCTCGGGTTCAAACTCGATCTCTGACATAATTTTTGTTAAGGATTCTTTTGGAAAGGAAGTTATTTTTAAAGGTATATGTACAGTACACAAAAGAGTATACATTTTTTTACTGTTATATTATTTCTCACATACTATTTTTTATATTATTCTCAAATAAGAAATATTTGCTGTTGATAAAGACTTTCGAAGTATGGATAGCACTAACTGTGGCTGTGAATCTCAGCCAGTGGGTCCTGGGTCGCTTTTCGGCAGATCCTATTGAGATTCCAGCTACAAGTGGAACACATCCGGACTCAGTTTCCTTTTACAGACTCAACAGACCTGGGTTCGGTTTCCAACTAGAAATCCAACGAATTAGGGTTATATTTCCGACTACAAATCCAACAGATCCGAGTTCCATTTCCGACTATGAATTTAACGTATTGAGAATCGATTTTTTATTTATTTTTTTTTATTTTAATAGGTTTATCAACATCTTAGGTTATTTAGCGTCTGAATGAATGAAGATGATAATGCCGGTGAAATGAGTCCAGGGTCCAGCACCGAAAGTTACCCAGCATTTGCTCATATTGGGTTGAGGGAAAACCCCGAAAAAACCTCAACCAGGTAACTTTCCCCGACCCGGGCCACCTGGTTTCACTGCTAGACGCGCTAACCGTTACTCCACAGGTGTGGACTTCAGAATCGACTTCGTGCAGGAAAATACAGATTTATCTCCTCCCACAGGACTCAGTTTGTGTCTCTCTTATTTTGTGTTTGTTATGTACTTACTGTAGGCCTATATGTTGTCTTGAATCGTGTCCTTACGACATTCTGGACACATGACGAAGGAGCCATAGGGTTGTCTAGTGTTTATTTATATGTTATGTTTTTTTTTTTATTTAATGACGCTCGCAACTGCCGAAGTTTTATCAGCGTCACCGGTGTGCCGAGATTTTGTCCGCAGGAGTTCTTTTACATGCCAGTAAATCTATTGGTATAAGCCAATAGCACACTTAAATGCCATCGACCTGGTCTGGGATCGAACCCGCAACCTCGGACATAGAAGGCCAGCGCTATACCAATTGCGCCAACTAGGCCAACGTTGATTTGTAACGCACAGGGAGGACAGAAAAGGAAAAAAATGCCAAATAATGAAAACAGAAGATGATTTAGAATCACTTCCTATCCCATACTAAAGCGATTAATGTAATCACATATGTCTCATAAAATCTTCCAAAATAATAATCGTCAGATAATGTTTGTTGTCCGTTTTAATTGACATATTGGTTCCGAATTGAGAGATGGGAGTTACCAGTTTCTAAAGAAATTGCCGGTGTAGGCTCTACATTCTGTATATTCTTCTTCGTTTGTTCTACGAATTTATTTCTGTTCTTTAAATAAATCTCGTAAGTAATTGCTATCCTGCAATCAGCGAAGCATGTCTCCAAAATTACTCCGGATATGTTGTGTGACCGAAAACAACTTAAAAAATGCAAATGACAATGATCCGGAAGCTTTCTAACGTCTTTTGTTTACAGCGTGTTTCAGTTTTACTTTCCTGTGCTGTCGCCACTATAGTACTCGTCATTTCCGGGGGAGTTTGCTGTAGATAATACATTACATCGATTCTTCAGAACAAAGAAAAGTGATAAATGCCTACCAGACATGATCTTGTAAGGTTAAAAGTACTACCTCCATTTTCTTATCCGACGTCCTGTTTACAGTCGCATTTATACATTTCAATCTGCATATTACCTTGTTTATTTTACTTTTCTGTTTCCATTCCCCGGATTTTCACTCAGCGCTGCTACAATTTTTATCCGTATTCAACAACTTCCGAGCAGTGTGTGCCTTATTTAAAATGTTGGTTTTTGTAATTTGAAACAGATCCTTCATTAGCATGTGGATATTTCCCACGGCAGTGTGTGTTCTTTTTAAATGTCAACTTGCTGGTAGAAATTATTTATGGCGTGTTTTTATGTTATGAATGATCTGATTATGCCTCTGGTTTCGAGCATAGATTTTTTTCACAAGTTTATGAAATTGTTTATTTAAGGACACGTAAGTTATGTTTCGCGGTCATCTAGTGTCGATTGAGTTGGTGATAGCAAGGTGAATGCCCTTACAGTTGGTTAAAGCCTTGGACAAGAATATAGTTCGATAATAAGCATAAGCGGGCTTCGAACTCACACCCAAGAACAGCCTTGGAACACGTGTTACCTTCGTTTCCCGTAGACCATGCTAGTGGCCTCAGTTTTTATTATTATTATTATTATTATTGTTATTATTATTATTACTGTTCTTATTATTACGATGATGAGGATGATGATGATTATTATTATTAATTAATTAATATATAAATCTTCTCACCATTCGTGAGCTGCCACAAGGGACAAAGAGTACTTAACCATCTAAATGTTTACAAGTTTAACAATGAAACTCCTGTTGTTATTATTACGATTATTATTATTATTGTTATTATTATTATTATTATTATTATTATTATTATTATTATTATTATAGTAGGCTATTTAACTACGGTGTATCGACTACTAGACTATTTACCTTCATTAAATTGATGATATGGTATTTGGCGAGATGAGAACGAGAATTCGCCATGTGATTAACTGAGCTTTGTCTTACAGGTTGAGAAAATCTCGGAAAAAAATATGCATGCTTTCCGCTATTTAGTCCGATTCCAGTAAACTGCTGCTTACATTTGTTTATCTATACCCGTAACGTAATAGCGTCTTATCTCATTCATTTTAAGTGGGATAAGTTCATTACCACACTCGTTTTTCCTATCCCACTTGTTTTCTGGAATGAATGATAGCATCAAGTATATTTCAAAATGTATTGAAACTAAGTATAACATAATATTACAACGTAATAATTGTATTAATTTTATCTTGATGTGGTTTTTAAAGCTTGCTCTTCAATATCTGAAGAAAAACTTTCAGAATCACTAATCTTAACCCTCAACTGGTATCTGTGGGTCAATATAGACCCATATTGCTTGATATCGTAAAGAACACTTATAAAGCGATACCAGTTGAGGGTTAAAATTTACAAATTACAAATTTGCAGTAAACACAAACTTTTGTTTATAGTAACATTGTGGTTGTCATGGGTTTATAGCGTCGCAATACATTAGGGGAGAGTTGGGTAGTATCGGACATCGGATAATATCGGACAGTGATGTTTCTTTCATCTACCACCAGGTGGTAGTACAGTGATGTTTCTTTTATCTACCATCAGATGGTAGTAGCAGTGTTCAGATGTCGCAAACAGAAACGTAAACGTAACCATGTCCAGTGAGCTCTATACTGAACTGGAGGCACCACTCATTGCTTTAAAAGCGTGACGCGAATGCTGAGCGCCTGAGCGTATTGCTATCTCTTTCTAACAGAGTGTTGTCCTTGTTTCTCTTGCAGTGAATGCTATCGTACACAATAACCGTATTTTTATTGTTTACTGCGCATGTGCAACATGAGCCTCACGAAAGACTCATTGAAACACATTAGTTAGAAAGAGAGAGAGCAATACCCTCACCAACATGGCGTCTACAGTCACGCTTTCAGACAGGAAAGAGCATTGCGGTGGTGTCTCCAGTTTAGTATAGAACTCACTGACCATGTCACTTAGGTACTACCATCTGGTGGCAGATGAAAGAAACATCACTGTCCGATATTACCCGATGTCCGATACTACCCAACTCTCCCCTACTTCAATTGTTACCTAGATAGTTAGCTTTAATTTTCTGCTTCTCACAAAAAATAAATAAGTAAAAAAGATACATTTTTAAATGTCAAATTATCTTTCCTTAATTTTTTTTATTTTTGAACGGGTGTAGATAAAATATTATAAAATACATGTGTGCTAGCGCCCTATAAATATACTTGTGTGGTTACTTTCACAGGTGTATATTAATAATTCTCTTATCCCACTTGTATCATAAATATCTTGGTACTATTACCGTATTTACTCGCTTATTAGACCCCTCACATATAAGACACCACTCCACTTTAACATCAGTATATAGAGTGGAAGTGAAATAATTCTGCAGCTTCAAAGGAACGATAGGGTACCCTTAAATGGACAGAAAACCTATATTACGTTTTGTGATTAAATGTACTGTTATTTAGAAAATCGAATTGTAAGTTTCAGCAGTCTGGCAACGTCGCCGCCTCTTTCTTCTCGTAATACAGATGTAACAGTTCAACAAACTCAGGTCTGACTGCCTTAGTGAACTACCTCCCATCTCCCTCTCTGGCTACAATGTTGCAAGCTGGTCGCATCGGTTACTGGCTTGAAATTAGTGGTTTTTAAATTAAATTTACAAGAAAACCGTCCACACTATTGAAATACGCCATAGTAGCTATTATAAATGATTTTATATTAGATTTTCTATCGATATAGACAGAATTCACGATCCTACTCGCAATAGTAACCGAATAAAAATGTGTTAAACGTTTGGGAAGAAACGTTTCTTTTTCTGAGAAAACTATGGACTTTAATACCAGTATGGTATTACACTTTTTTGTTACGCATAACATGTGATATTCGCGAAAATCTGAAGGGTTATTTCACTTTCACCACGTGTACGAGTATACAGCTACATTATATAGGCCTACATATATTAGATCTCTCCGACATATATACAATACAATGTTCTAGGTTCTGATTTCCTGCCTAAGACTTTTTGCACAGTAGTATTCTTTATCAATCACAAAGTGTCATGGAACATTTTCAAGGTAAAATCACCAGCTTTCAAAACCATCCTCTGTCCCATTATTTCTCCCATTGTCTCCGCACTGACAGAGAAGAACCTCTCTCTTTAGCTGTTTATCCACAAACTACTATCGTACTACTCGACCAAGGCGGGACCCGTCGTGGCAGAATGAGGAACTCCGTGCTCGCTGCGTATGTTTACTGCTGGAGTGTCGTCACATCCAATGCCTAGCGTTTCAAGCTGGTCGCAGTGCCGCATGTAGGAAGACGTGTGTTTCGTAGCCAAGCGCGGAGCATTATTTAATATAATGCCATAAAGTTTTGTGATGAAGAAAAGACACTGGTTTATTCCTACCTCTATCGACAATAGAGTGTGCTGCAGCTATTGTGAAGTTAAAAAAAGGAAACAATTAGTAGGATTAGAAAGGAAGGTAAAGAATGTGAGGACAAGGGTGTAGAAATATCGACACCAAACAAAGTTAAACGACCTCCTGCAAATAAGGTTGAATTAGACGACATGGACAGATGTACCATAAGAAGAGAAGTTCATAAATATTATGGTCTCTACAAAGAGCTTCCAACATTAGGCAAGCTGCATAAATTTTGTAAGAGAGAGATAGGTTTTAAAGGGTACAAGGAAACCTTACGAAAACTACTATCCACGGGGCTTACATTAAAAAAATGTAAAGATAAAAGGAAATATCAACTAGAACGCTCTGATATAGCAGCCAGTTATTTACCTGGACGAAACATGGTTCCATACCCATTACACTGTCCACAAATGTTGGCAAGACGTAAATGTGTCAGGAGTTTACACAAATAAGAGTGCAGGTCAACGACTTATAGTAGCCCATGCTGGTGGTAGTGATGGTTTTATACCGGGTGCTTTCCTTATATATGATGTCCGGAGTCCGGCCACTTTAAAATGCCAAGTTAAGAAATGTATATCAAATGAAATATTGTATAAAATACAGTACCTACACTAGTTTACGTTACTTTCAATTCATGTTCCCTCCTTTACGAACACCGATGTTGTGGTGTGTTTTCTGAATAGATTCCTATGTATGTAAGGATATTATAAAATAAAACTAAGCAATAACTATATATACGAACACATAACATATAAAGCGTGCTAATAATAATGAAACAAGAGCGCAGTTCAACTTTTGCTTCATTTTGCATCTGATGCGGACTTTACAACACGGCCTGTGTTGTGAAGCGAATCGCAGCGCCACCAAACAAAACGGTTCCCGCCTTGGTCGCGTAGTACTCTCTGTCCCGTCAGTTCTTCCATTGTCACAGCACAAACAAAAACACACAAATTCACTTTCTTCTTTTACTGATGGGATCGATTTTCGCATACCATACTTCCGAAGTCAGTCATTCAGAGAAAGAGATCAGTGTCACGTGTGAATGTAAAAATAAGCAACAGGCGAGCGAATTATTCTCTGTCATTTAAATTGAATATGATTGTCTTCGCGGAAAATATGTATTGGCATTTTAAACTAATTTTTATATTTAGGCCTACTGTTCCGTTACTGCGCATATAGAACCACCCATACTTTTTCCCATTAAAAAAAGAAAGAAATGAGTTCTCATATGCGAATAAATACGGTAGATCTTCCAAAATTAATTTTACTGGTACGCTGAGAGTGAAAAGTTTTCTTTGCACTCCGTCGCTGCTCATTCCCAGCAGATGTCAATATAATTTATCCCTCTAAGTTCATATATAATTTACTTAGAAAAATGCATAAAAAGTCGCCTATTAAATTATTTGGACAAATACAACGTACTTCCCTCAAATCAATTTGGTTTTCGAAATAAACTTGGCACAGATGATGCTATTTCATGTGTTACAAACAAAATCATATGTGAGTTAGACTGAGGGAATAAATGCTTGGGTATATTTTTGGATATTCGAAAAGCATTTGATACCGTTAACCATGATATTTTATTAGAGAAATTAAACTTGTTAGGCATTAATGGTCATGTTCTAAGTTTATGTAAGTCATATTTGAATAACACAAATCATGTAACTAAAATTGATAATGAATTTAGTTTTACTCAAAACATAAACGTAGGGGTCCCTCAGGGCACTGTTCTTGGTCCAATTTTATTCTTGATTTATATAAATGACTTGTTATTAGCTGATTTACGCAAATATAATGGGGTTATATATTCATATGCGGATGATACCGTAATTCTTTTTGGTGAAAAATCTTGGAAAGGCACTTATACTAATGCGAATAATGGATTACAGGCAATTAAAGAGTGGTTTGATTCTAACGCTCTTTCTTTAAACACATCCAAAACAACTGTTGTTCCGTTTTCACTAAGGTTCAGTGGTCTTAAATCTCCTCAATCTTCTTTTAGGCTAAAAATTCATCATTCTGATTGTTCTTCTCAAAATTGTGAATGTCCCATATTAATAAAATCCTCAGAAGTTAAGTATTTAGGCATTACAATCGATCAACACTTACGATTGTTTAAACATATTACATATTTATGCAATAGATTACGTAAAACAATTTATATCTTTGTTATACTTCGGTCATATTTACCAGTTAATATTTTACGTCTCATTTATTTAGCTTTATTTCAATCCATTCTTCAGTATGGAATTTTAGGATGGGGAAATGCTTGTAATTCTAATCTCACTCCACTAATACTTATGCAGAAAAGAATAATTAAAATATGCCCTAATAAACCAATTGATTACTCATCCGAGCTTTTGTTCACTGATTTTAATGTTTTGAAAATTAAACAGATTTATTATATTGCCTTATTAAACTTCATAGCCTACATAAAAATCGTAATAAATTCAAATTGTATCATCATAAATATGGAACTAAAAGATCCGATTTTATACGACTAGAGGAACCAAAGTGTTTCACAAGCACAGCTCTTAGCCATGGTACCTACTTTGGTCCAAGGTTATACAATAAAATAATTGAAAAATACCGAAATTCGGAAATTTTAGTATCAGAAATTTAAAAAATAGCGTTAGGAATTTAATTTTTAAAGAATATATGTTGATTTAATATGTGTATGTATTTGTACGATTTAAATTGTTAAAATTGAAATTGTATTTTTGAAGTTAATTTATTCCTATAATTTTTTTTCTTGACCCACTTTGTGCCAAATAATTATCTTTGTTTGTGTTAAGTAGGCCTATGTGTTCAGATAACTCCCTGAGCACGAGTTTTTACTCCTTCAGGGAAGAATTAAGACTGTATTTTTGTACATGTTATTTTACTAACAATAAACAACAACTTCTTCAATTTCTAATCAGTTTCTTACATCGATGTTTATTATTCTGCAATGGTTCTTTTGAAAGGATTGAATGGTTGTATTCGTCAAGGCTCTACTAAGTGTCCTTCTTATAAAAATTAAAGTCATTAATTTTATCGTCGAAATCTGAAAGATAAGCTTGAGGTAAATCCTTGCTAGGTAGGTTACTAGTTGTTATCGGAACACAGAAATGAATTCTCTCTCATTTTCTTCAGCTTTCGCTTAATTATAGCATATACTGTACGTATACTGTAGTTCGTCGAAAACTCCTAATCTTGGAGCAATTTATTGCACGGTCCTTGAATTAGCTTCCAAATATAAACTAAACAATAATGATCTTGCAAGAAAATTGAAGCTCTGTACGCTTCGATGGTTGCAGCAAGGTCGGACATTGTCCCCTCTTGTTGGTGTAATTGCATGGGTCTTGTTTACAATTCCGTAACGCACACAGTTTCTCTAATGCGGAACGTCTCGTCTTGTTACAGATGTGAACTTTAAAAAGCCCTGAATACGTCATTATTTTCTCACGCAGTCCATCGAACTTGTGTAACAATATACCAGAGGTCAAATCTATTAAAAGACTTGTGTTCGATTTAATACGTTGAACAATATTTTATCTCTTTCTGATACTTGCGTAGGCTTGAAGATAAGAGGAGAAAGGATGTTCCCTTTTCAACGTTATAAATTTCACTCCACCAGAACTTTCATTTCACTTTCTTGACTCGAAATGTCTGTGTTAGAGGTATAAAATAAAATAAAATTGTAACGTTCCGATGTTTTCTTGAAGCAAGTAAAGAAATAGGTTTGGAAGTAAATCCCGAAAAGACAAAGTATATGATTATGTCTCGTGACGAGAATATTGTACGAAATGGAAATATAAAAATTGGAGATTTACCATTTGAAGAGGTGGACAAATTCAAATACCTGGGAGCAAGAGTAACAAATATAAATGATACTCGGGAGGAAATTAAACACAGAATAAATAACGGAAATGCCTGTTATTATTCGGTTGAGAAGCTATTATCATCCAGTCTGTTGTCAAAAAATCTGAAAGTTAGAATTTATAAAACAGTTATATTACCGGTTGTTCTTTATAGTTGTGAAACTTGGACTCTCACTTTGAGAGAGGAACATAGGTTAAGAGTGTTTGAGAATAAGGTGCTTAGGAAAATATTTGGAGCTAAGAGGGATGAAGTTACAGGAAAATGGAGAAAGTTACACAACACAGAACTGCACGCATTGTATTCTTCACCTGACATAATTAGGAACATTAAATCCAGACGTTTGAGATGGCCAGGGCATGTAGCACGTATGGGCGAATCCAGAAATGTATATAGAGTGTTAGTTGGGAGACCGGAGGGAAAAAGACCTTTAGGGAGGCCGAGACATAGATGGGAAGATAATATTAAAATGGATTTGATGGAGGTGGGATATGATGATAGAGACTGGATTAATCTTGCTCAGGATAGGGACCTATGGCTTATGTGAGGGCGGCAATGAACTTGCGGGTTCAGTAAGTAAGTAACGTTCTGATGTCACTCGTGATACCCTGGAAACAAATGTAAGGTGAACTTAGTGCCCCGTAATTTTGTACGAGGTCTTTTCTCTATTTAGTGTGCCTCCTCGATGTTTTTCACACAATGGAATGGTCTATGACATTATTGGTAACAGGGCTCTACCTGGCTGTATATGGCATCTTTTGGGCTAGTAAACCATTCATAGAAAATCCTCCGGGATGCAGTAAACATGATAAATCCATTATACGATACAAAGGAGGAGGGTTTGGCCGGCGCTGTGGATCGGGTTCTAGCATAGCTGAGATGAAAGAGCACTCAGCCCGACAAGCTAAGGATCCTGGGTTTGATTTCGATAATATTCTATTGCTATGGGAGACATTGTTGAAAAATCCAACACTCAACAACAATCCTTTTACTGCAGCTTGCGAAAACAAATCCAGTAACAATGATGCAAAAATTTTTTCGTAAACATTTCCGAATTCACCATCTAACATGTTGGATTGGACGTGCTACTGCCTCTGCTCTGGCCTATCACCTTTGGCCTGCCAAGTCACCAGACTTGACACCATGTAAATTATTTCTTTGAGAGTAGCCTATGTGAAGGATGCCACTTCTACCCCAAGATCTTGAAGAAGTAATAATAGTACATGCGTAAACAGCGACATGTTGGAAAGAATATGGTAATATAATAATAATAATAATAATAATAATAATAATAATAATAATGGGCCTAATAATAATAATAATAATAATAATAATAATATGAAAGTCTCTCCATAATTTTAAAACATGTTATACAATTAATTCACTGGATGTTCGAAAAAGTTACCTTCTGCAGCCAGACAGCAACCTACGGGGTCGCAGAATGTCACGCAGGTGGGCCGGCAGTTGGGGTTTTTCTAGGGGGTTCTCCCGTTTCCCCCTTTTCCGCCAACATCTTTCCATTCTATCATTCTATAGCATTCCCCGAATACGGGCTGGCGACGCACGGAGGGGCTGGCCTAGGGACGAGGGGGGTTGCCTGCTTGAAAT
Organism: Periplaneta americana; assembly: GCF_040183065.1. NCBI lineage: Eukaryota > Metazoa > Arthropoda > Insecta > Blattodea > Blattidae > Periplaneta > Periplaneta americana. The sequence goes on from NC_091119.1 coordinate 143,863,159, forward strand.
CAGGATACGCAGCGAACCTTAGTGTAGTCAGCCGGTGTGGGTTTGGGAATGCGCCTAGCTTGAGAGTTAGCGCAATAGACCTTAAAAGGTCGCAGTACTGGACCATAGTGCCCTCCCTCGCGAAATTCCATTCCACTCCATTCCACAGCTCAATAAATATATATATTTTTTTTGTTTCCTAGTATATAATAATAATAATTCATTATTTGAAGGTTATTGCCATCAAACAGAATTCTAGTTGGTAATAATCAGCAGATACTCTTTGCTTTACAAGGCCTACTAATTGAATACACGGGGCCAAATACGTAAGACGCGAGTCTGAATTGTTTATACTATCCATGTTTCTAATGGCAAAGTTAAATCCATATGTACCTATGTATTTTGAAATCGACACGGTTTATGGCCAGATATTAAAACGTAATAACTGGTAAATGGACACACGAAAACCAGTTTGAGGTATAACAGCGACTCTGCAATCTGTTTAGTCTCATTTTCTCGACCAGAAACTTCATTGTCCTCGAAGTCACATCCTCGAATCTATTCATAATCAACGTATGAGATACAAAATACTGTTTATTTTTATCAACCTTTTTATCATCACGAAATGCTTTTCGAGTTTGCAAGTAAAATGTTACATAACGTATTCAGTAATATACTCAGGAGCAGTTATTACAGTGAAAACTCTGTGACCTATATAACTTGTGGTTGTGGTCTCTTTTGATATCCGCGGAATCATCCCCGGTTGTTTTTTTAAAAATGGCCTTTTTTGGAGTAAACGGTGCTATGATTGATGTTGTTCTCAGCACGTCAGTTAATGCGACAATAGCAATTGGAAACCCATGGAGCACGCCCAACTATTATTTTAACATTTGCCTTTTCACAGCGCCACTCTTAATGTTGTATCCAGGGTTTCTGTGTAAAGCTAAATGATCAAGCATTTCCTAGCATTGTTCTGTCCTCCCCCTCCGTGCACTGCTTGTCATGAAGGAAGTTTCTCTGCCCCACTCCCTTTTCTCATCTTTCCCTTTCATTCCATTCCCCCTTGTTTCCAATTTTCTTTCTCTCTTGTGATTTTTTCCCCCAACTTTTTTTCCTCTCTGTTGCGTGCCTCCGATCCATTCTTTTGTTGGCAATGGAAGCAGAATTGCCGTAGACTGGAATGGTTGTGTAGGGGTGTTCGGTGGGGGTGAAACGAAGCGAGGGGATGGCATAGCACTATTCATCATTCATCCCAAACCATCCCCTTCTCTTTCTGTCTCTTCCCTCTCTCTGTCGCTCCCCCTTTCATAGCACTCGTAGGCATGCTGGAGCCCTACTTTTACAACCCCTCTCTTGCAACCCTCCTGTCTCCTATTATTCCGCCACCCCACCCTTCCCTCCCTACTCATATTGGAGTTGTGGGTGATAGAGGGTGGGAAAATAAAAAAGTGGTTGTTGGAGAGGGGTGGGGAGAGGTGCAGCAGTGTCGGTAGAGCGTGCAATCAATATCTTGGCCGGACGCCATGGCGGGTGAGGAGGGAGGAAGCGCCAGTGCGGTGGCGTGGGGGTGGAATGAGGACAGGCATCCCCTTCCACCGTCAACCCCATTTCATGTCTGTGTGTTGGTATGGCGGGCGGGCAGGTGGTTTTAGGGGGACTCCTAAACTTTATGGATTGTGCAAGGGAGTGGAAGCGCATGGGGATGAGGCTTGTGCGAGCTCTGCAGAGTTGCAAGGGGGCGGCGTGACTCCGACTGGCTCTGTAGGCCACTTGACACCCGCACATAAACGCCACTGATTATGATATGGCTTGCTGGAATGTTCGGCGAGTTCTGTATAGGCTGTGCTTTAGGGGTTGCGTCGTTTGAATTCGTAATGTATATGCAGGTGCATACAACACGGTTTCCACCCCTAAAACTGCTTGTAATATCACCCTTCTGGTCTGCTGTTGTAATAGATGTGTGTAGTAGTACGCAGAGTTGAGAATTACATTAATAAATTAAAATGTAATTTTCGTTATTAATTACATAATTAAATGTTTGCAGGAAAGATTTAAGCCTCATTCCATTCTCTAAAACGGGACATGAACTTGTATGATTGTAGACATTGGTCGTTGTAGAAATCTCAACCACAAGTATAAAATAGATAGAAAAAAAGGCTACAAGAAGGGGTTGTTATTCCACATAGTATAATAAAAGTAACAAAGTTGTAATAATGTCTTCTAAACCCATTAACTCCAAATTTATTTCTCTAAAAATGATTTACACGTGAATCGTGAAGATTAATATTGGCCATGCTGTTTAATGGGTCGACCGATTTTCAAGAATAAAAGTTTATCAGTGGGTGGTCCTTCAGCTTGGGGGTTGGGCGAAGGGCTAACAACCCATCACCGTAAAAAATAGCTTGTTACGAATCCCTACAATAAGAAATGCATATAGAGTGTTAGTTGGGAGGCCGGAGGGAAAAAGACCTTTGGGGAGGCCGAGACGTAGATGGGAGGATAATATTAAAATGGATTTGAGGGAGATGGGATATGATGATAGAGAGTGGATTAATCTTGCACAGGATAGGGACCAATGGCGGGCTTATGTGAGGGCGGCAATGAACCTTCGGGTTCCTTAAAAGCCATTTGTAAGTAAGTTAGTAAAGATTATCAGTTCATGTTCTAACATTGTCATAATATGACCAAAAATGAGTATTAGTAATACATTTTGAAATAAACAAAATATTATCACACTGCGTTGCATCTACTCACCCCGTCAGTATCCAGTGCATGACATACCAACGTTTATTTAACCTGGGTCCACCCCATCCAAATCCAGAGGGAAGTTAGCGTTCCGTAGCGGATCTTACTGATTCTACAAATAAGTCCCCGACCGAGGGACAGAAGTTACCGTATGATATGGCTTGCTGGAATTTTTGGCAAGGTCTGTATAGGCTGTACTTTAGAGGTTGCGTCGTTTGAGTTCGTAATGTATTTTCAGGTGCTTATAACACGGTTTCAACCTCTAAAACTGCTTGTAATATCGCCATTCTGGTCTGCTGATGTAATAGATGTGTACGCAGAATTGAGAATTGCATAAAGAAATTTAAATGCAATTTTCGTTATTAATTACGTAGTGAAATGTTTGTAGGAAATGTTTAAACCTCATTCCATTCTCTAAAAGGGAACATGAACTTGTATGATTGCGGACATTAGCCGTTGTAGACATGTGAACTAAAATTTCACAAAATGGTTAAAAACCGCAGCGAGGTGTTGTAGTCCATGAATTATAGGCCTAATAAAAATTACAAATTGTAATAATATCTCCTTAATCCATTGACGTCCAATTTATTTTATTTAACCCTTTGCAGCACAAATTAATTTTTTATGGTTTTCATTTCATGGATCAAAACAAAGCTTCGATCAATTTTGTTCAACATTTTAACTCTGCACACAATATCAAAACACAGATGGCACCTCTATGTATTCTCAAGAGGTGGTTCCTTGGTGGAATATCTGTGCCATAAAATTTAGAAAGAAAGAAAGCGGTGGTTCTTCTAAACAACCAAATGCTGCAAAGAGTTAAAGAGGATTTGCATATGCGTCTTGAAGATTAATTGACCATAAATCTTTAATGGGTCGACCGATTTTCATGAATCAAAGTTTTATCAATAATTCTCATCCGACATTTTATCATCATAGTGGCAAAAAATGAGTAGACCATTCATACGATGCGAAACTAGCCTAAATATAATTTGCTGTATTTCGATCGTACTCGGGTTGGTGCATTTTGTAAACCGTGCGAAATGCATTTAAAAATGAATTCGAAGCTCTTCAAAAAACAGATGGGGTATTCATACCCTTAGACTTAGTAAAGCTCCTGGAAGACGCATTCATCTAATTGAATCAGTGAGTAATTACTAGTTGTATAAAATTCAAGCGGTTTATGTGAAAAGGACACCTAATATCAGCTTTATGTGACAATTTTACACAGAAGGATAATTACCTATTCATATTGGCCATGTTTTTACACATCAATTTAACAATTTTAAGCTAATGCTGTTATTAATATTTAGTAGTTTTTAAAACAAATATACAGGGTGTTTCCGAGGTGGTGTTACAAACTTTCAGGGGTGATGGCGAAGGGCATATGTATCAATTTGAGATCAGGAACTCTGGTCCGGAAATGACCGAGTCGAAAGTTACAAACAAAAATAGTTCTGTGGAAATGAAATAATTTTATTCCTCTGTACACATGTATGTGTATTTATCTGTACATCTTACACATACTGTATTCATCTGACGTTGTTTACATTGTCTACTTACAGTATTCCATTCAATGCGCTGTCTGAGGGATGGGGACAGGAAACTACACTAAATCAATGCAGATAGAGTAATGTGTAACGGACATGGTCGGTCCTGATATGCACGTCTGTAGACAGCAGTGTATGTGTACAAGTTACAGTGTCCAGTCGATCAGCCCTAGTGAAATGGAGCAGTACACGAGAGCAGAATAAGCAGACCTGCTTTTCGAATACGGATGAGCCAATGGGAACAGTAGACAAGCTCACAGATTGTATCGGTACAAGTACCCACGTAAGAGACATCCGGCCCATATCATTTTTCCACGTCTGTTCCAAAAGTTAAGGGAAGAAGGGCACGTGGTGCCAAATTACAATTCCATTTCCACACAACTATTTTTCCTTATAACTTTCGACTCAGTAATTTCCGGACCATGTTTCCTTACATTTGCCCTTCTCCATCATCCCTAAAAGTTTGTAACACCACATCGGAAACACTCTGTATAAACGAATGATAGCTCTATTTCTTTAATTGGCCAAATTTTTCTACCGATGTTGTAATATGACCACGAATTGAAGACTTGAAGAACCCAGACAAACTGCCACATGAAGCAACAAAATTTTATACATTACGACTGATGACGTGACCCCTGGAATGTGGCATGTATTTTCATCATCTTTAATGAATGTCTCTGTGAATGCCAGGGTGTTTACATTCGCAATCGCCAAGAATCATCCGAACACAAAAATCACACTATGACAAAATCGCTATTATCTATCACAGCGATTTTTCCGGAGCTGTCACAGTTCGGAGCTGTGACGGCAAAACGCTGTCACACCCCACTTCTAGTGCCGGGACATAGCCTTCTCCTGCCGAATAGCAACAACGGGGCCGCCAGGCTTAACATCCCGGTCAGATGGACGAATCACTATCAACATATGAATGGTGAATTTTCAAAACGACTTGAGTCCACATTTTGGGGGTTTTGAGTTGAGAGCATGATTATTTTACTGTGTGCAAGGGGCATCGTTTAGTAGCAGAATAACTTTAATCCACGACTTTTGTCCACACCTGTGGAGTAACGGTCAGCGCGTCTGGCCGCGAAACCAGGTGGCCCGGGTTCGATTCCCGGTCGGGACAAGTTACCTGGTTGAGGTTTTTTCCGGGGTTTTCCCTCAATCCAAGATGAGCAAATGCTGGGTAACTTTCGGTGCTGGACCCCGGACTCATTTCACCGGCATTATCACCTTCATCTCATTCAGACGCTAAATAACCTAAGCTGTTGATAAAGCGTCGTAAAATAACCTATTAAAATAAATCCACGACTTTTGTATAGTTTTTATTAGCAGCAGAATATTTGGTTAAGGAGTAAAACGACTTTAGTCCTGGACTTAAGTTGTTTTTCCTTTCAAGTACTGAAGAAACTTACATAATATGTAATTTTAATCGTACACTCAGCTGACAAATTGTTTTTAGTCTGTTGTCATTGGTAATTCTTTCCGAACTTACCTCACGTTTACCATTCCTTCCAGTGCATCCTTCAGTAGGCAGTTCTGTTCAGTCAGTGACACAACCAGTTCCCTTTCTACTTCTTAATCATTTTCATCAGTCTTTCTCTACACTTTCCAACACAGTGGTTTATCCCCGATCAATGAAACCAAAATTCAAGATATTCGTAAAATGCTTAAGTACATTCGTGATGAAGAAGACGTGAATAAATTTTACGAAAACATTATAGCATGAGAGACAACAAAGAATTGAAAGATGAAACTAAGCTGTGGTCTCGTTATAACACTCCTAAGAGTTGTCTGTGCTCTTATGATTAACAAATTGTTCAAAATAATGCTGTTCAATAATTGCAATAAGTTAAGGTTATTTTATGATTTCGGTATAAATATATTTAGTTAAACATGTTCATGTGTCAGTAACCTAATAATTATGATACAGGATTGGAGTTAATTTGCTGAACAACTTAAGTCCTGAAGATAATTAAATTTTTTACGACCTGAAAAGAATACAAAAGTATGAATTTTTATAATAAAACTATTTCTCTTAAAGGTGAAAGGTAAGGTAAAGGTATCCCCGTAACATGCCATGAAGGCACTTGGGGGGCATGGAGGTAGAGCCCCATGCTTTACATGACCTCGGCACTAGAATGAGGTGGTGTGGTCGGCACCACGCTCTGACCGCCTTTTACCCCTGGGAAAGACCCGGTACTAAATTTTATAGGAGGCTGAGTGAACCTCGGGGCCGTTCTGGAAGTTTGGCAACGAGAAAAAATCCTGTCACCACCTGGGATCGAACCCCGGATCTTCCAGTCCGTAGCCAGCTGCTCTACCTCTTACATTTAAAAAATTATATAGTAACAATATATGGTTCAGCGAGGCTAAAAGCAGTTTTCTTTAATTTTCTCAAAACTACTTCTAGGGACTTAAGTCTTTTTGCAAATTCACCATTCATATTATATACTTTCTCTTCATATGCACTGCGGAGAGATTCGAGATTTAACCCAGGCATATTGGTGCACAATCTTGTGATTAGAAGTTGTGCACCGACTTCTCTCCTAGTCCCGAGGTAGAAATTTTACTCGAAAATCTCTGACCTTGCCGGGAATCGAACCCGAGCCGGCTAGTCTGAAGGCAGACTCGCTACCACAGAGCTAACTCGGCGGACAAATTAGAATTATTTATTAGTGTAATTTTCTTAATGTGTATTATGTTTACTTCACAGCTGTATAAATTGTGTTCCACAACTTAATATATTTGTTGCCATAGCAACGCTTCTTCATCTCTTTCGTGAGAAGAAACTTCGGTGGTGTGTCGTCATATGTCTTTGACAACTTTGAGCAGAGTCGCGGTCGAGGAACGTCTGGGGAACCTTGAGTTAACTTCACAAACTTACTTTAATCATTAAGTGTAGCAACTTCTCACAAAGACATGATGGCAATATATTTAATGTAGACTTTACTGACAGAACTGTGAATATGATAGAGAGCCCGGCGTTGTTTTCTTAGCATCCTTAGGACCGCTGATGTTATGCAACGTCAGTGAAAGAATGGAATCATATGAACAGGTGTTGAAAAATAAAAAAAATTATTGCCTAAGGAAAGATTCTAAAAGAAGAACATTTTCTTATACAGTGTGACACAAAAGTCACTTGCCAAATGGAGAAAATATTATTTTGAAATGACAAATGCAGGCATATCAAATTATATTTGTAGGCTCGTACTCTTTTGTTGCACTTACGGATGCTGTTCACTTGTCTCGTAAGTTGACAATAGCACACGTTGTCTGGTTGCTATACAAACAAAAGAAAAACAATCCTGTTATGATTATTTCATCACTCGGTGTGGGAAGTAAAATGAACAAATATCTATTCAGGTATAACTCACATTTACAATAAGCTTATCTGGAGTGTGATCATAAATGTGCACGTGTTACACTATCTTCATCGAATCGGCATTTTCTTATGTCACACAACTTGTGTTTTAAAAACAATTACAGTAATATTTCAAAAAGTTAAGCCATTTTCTGAAATTAGTATATCGTCGTTGTTTCTATGACAGTAAAGAAAATGGTTTTCCGGGAAGAAGAAAAAATTAATTAAACTCAATGGGCGTACATAAGAATATGAAATAATTCGATAGAAAACGTTGGTGAATATGATGAACATAAATGACGTCATCGAGGATCAGTATAGGCCTATTATAATAATGATTTATTTTAGCTTGCAAAGTTAAGACCGTAAGACCTTCTCTTCCACTCGACCAACAAAAAAGTATATATACATATGAATGAACTTATAAGCTACAAAGAATACAATAATTTGATTTAGATAAAAGTTACGTGTATAGGCCTACAAGAATTACTTATGTACTAAACAGTAAAATACTATGAACTATTAATTAAACAATGAAATACAAACTGTGTAGCAGAATTAAAGTAAAATACATAGAATGTTAATATATTTCAAATAATGTTAGATAATTAATAGGAAGAGATTATTATGAGACACTTGTGAAAATACAGCGCTATCAGGATGCATGTCTTCAGAAAGAAGCTACTATATACAGTAGTGAGTGAATTGCTAAGAAGGTTATCCGTTAAGCTATTTTTAAAAATATTTATTGTCTTGCAGCCCCTAATACTTTGTGACAAGGAATTCCATTGTCGCGAGGTGGATACTGTAAAAGATTATGAATAACAAGATGTTCTAGCGTGTATTTAGCGTGCCACAGATAAGCGATCTGGTATTTACGTCGTGGTTAGAATATAGATAAGAGAAACGAGACCAAAGGTAATTTGGTGTTGAGGTGTGCAGAATTGGAAAGAGTAAAGACAAAGAGTGTAAAGTTCTACGCTCTTTGAGTCGGAGCCACGAAAGACTTGAGAAGGACTTGATATGTAATTAATTGTTCTTCCTCCTGAAAAATTATTTTCTGTACTGCCATATAGGAGGTTTCATAAACTGAAAATAAATTGCACCTTTTCTACTATATAAAAGTGTAAACACAGAAAAAATAGTTTATTAATTGCATTGTATGAAACCATTGCGTAAAGTTAAAAAATTAACGTCTCCGCCTACAGTAAATTCAACGATACATTTCAGCCATTCTTCATCGCGATAGTCTTTACATTCTCTCCCTTGGAATGCTAATCGTTGTTGTTCAATGTTCAGTTTTACATGCACTACGTTTTTCTCATGCACGGAGCATCATCTCCATGTTCACTTAACAAAAGCATTTCATTCACGATTGAAGCTTTGTACATTCTTTTTCTCTCCCTTGGATTCTCTGCTACTTCGCTACTCGTCAGTCAGACTCTCTTTTATTTACGCCGTGCGCACTTACCCATATGATCTTGAATTAATATCGCTGTTAAAGAGCAGTGGCTTTCCTTTTATTCAAAAAGGGTTCTTGAATTAATATCGCTGTTATAGAGCAGAGGTGTTCATGCTTTCATACATGAAAGGTAAATTGAAAACTTCCAGGAGGAAATGGACGGTATAATTCTTATGGAACATACCTTGAACGTGTATGAAGTATGTCTAGCAAAGAAAGTAAGAATTAAGACCTCTAAGTGACTTAGAAAAATTTATTTTCTTTTCATGGAGTCACCAAGTTAACAGTCAAAACAAAATCAACGGAAACACCCAAGAAAAACGTATAAGGAATGTAGCCTAGGTAGATGTTGTAGACGACAATATCGCAGAAAAGGCCTTCAACTTCAGATATTATATTCTAAAGACATGTACTGTAGATATGTACTCGTACAGTTACAAAAATATAATAGAGTGAACGAAATAATTAAATACATTTCTGCACACATCATCTCAGTATTCCTCATCTTTCGCTGTTGCTACTCCTCGTCACTGGAATTCTCTGCCGCCTGAAGTAAAGGGCTGCAGAACTTTGATTTCTTTTGAATATAAATTAGAAGAATATCTTATGATTAGTTGCCAGATTTAGCGTGTGATGAACATTTAATGCAATGTATTCCACTGTGTTTATTTTAATTTTTTGTTTCTTATTTTTATTGTGTCTATTTAATTCAACTGTCTTTATAATGTTATTATGTAAATAGTATTTTCTTCTAATTTAATGCGTAACTTATATGTTTTCCGCAGTGCTCAGTTTTGTTCTTTTAAATGTCCGTTTTTTTATTTTATTATGTAAATCGTGTTTATTTATCACTTAAAACCAATACCAGTCCCTGTGTAACGATTAATGATCTCTTTTCTCTGGTTGAGATTGTGGCTAATAGCCTACAGTACATTTATGAGGTTGATTAAAAAAGTAATGTAACAAGAGCTCTCACTGATGACATAATTCTCCCTCTTGTTTGAATTTTCCGCCAGGGCCGCAGCAGAAGATCACAGCTTTATCACGCAGCTATTAGATGACGCATATGTTGCGTCAGATCCTTGAAATATCAGTTGTAAGATGGCTGCGCGCACGGAAACATGATCAAACGAGGAAGTGCATAGTGTGATCCGGTTTTGAGTCTGAAGGGCACTTCACCAGCAAAAATACACCGTCGACTTGTGAGGTATACGGTGCGAAACTGCGCTTTCCGTGATAGGTGCTGGCCCTTCTCCCCACAGCCCCGACTTGGAACTTACGATTTCCATCTCTTCGGGCCGTTGAAGAAGCAGCTGGGCGGTAGCGATTCAACACCGATACGATCGTTCACCAAGCCGTCATGACGTGGCTTCAGGAACTTGACGCGGATTTCTTCTATGCCGACATCGATGCCTTGTTCTACCGTTGGACAAGCATTGTGACTATGTTGAAAAGCAATGCATACCAGTGCCCTACTACTATGTATCAGTATATCTGCCTGTGAAATGAAGTTTGTTCATGAGAGCTCTTGTTATCTTACTTTTCGAAGCACTCTCATAGTATCAGGCAGTAACTTTCACTTGTCGATATGTGTGAGAGGAAGAACTGTCGTAGTATATATTTTAAGTCTGATTAATTAAATATGTTATTAGTCAACGATGTATGCAATGGACGGGAAAAGGAACTGGCCACCTTAACCCATAATAATAATAATAATAATAATAATAATAATAATAATAATAATAATAATAATAGTAATAATAATAATAATAATAATGGTTTATTTTAACTGGCAGAGTTAAGGCCATTCGTCCTTCTTTTCCACTCAACCAGTATGATAGAAAATTACTACAGTGCTATGAATATAACATAATTAATACAATACAATTCAAAGCAATACAATACTACAATACAAGACATTATAATACATAATTAATATAATACAATGACAATTCCTTTCATCTTCACAACACCAATAAAATAATTATGTAATAATAATAATAATAATAATAATAACAGCAATAGTAAAGATAGTCATACCTAAATTAAATTAAATTATTAAACCGATCACAATTATAACTTCAATTTGACTGCGCCCGTAAGAAATCGTTTAGCCTTTTCTTGAAAGTGGTTATTGTCTGGCAGCCCCATATCTTCTGAGGTAGAGAATTCCATTCACGCGGGACTGAGACAGTAAAAGAGGATGAATAGTGGGATGTTCTGTGGGCAGGAATTGCTAGGATTTGGCTCTCCTGTGACCTGGTGTTCAGATTGTGATTGGAGGATAAGTAGTTAAACCGGGAACGAAGATAATTTGGAGTAGAAGTGTGGAGAACTCGAAACAGAAGAGACAGCGAATGAAGTGTTCTACGGTTACTAAGTTGCAGCCAGGATAAAGATTTGAACGAGGGTGTGATGTGGTCAAATTATCTGCTGGCTTAGTTTCCTCATGAATGATGCCTTGTTGGTTCCAGCCAGTTTGCGGACTGTTTAAAACAATGTCCCATAGTTTGTTTTGAACGCTTTTTAATAATGTATGAATATAAATGGATATGAGGGAGGTAGGATATGATGATAGAGACTGGATTAATCTTGCACAGGATAGGGACCGATGGCGGGTTTATGTGAGGGCGTCAATGAATCTGCGGGTTTCTTAAAAGCCATTTGTAAGTAAATAAGTAATGAAGAGAAGCTAGGTTGAGAGGTAGATGGTAGTTTAGCTAGGAAGACACAAATATTCATGTTCGAAAAACCCTCAAAGTTCAAAATATAATAGAAGAAATTAATACCAACAAAATTTGAAAGACCTTATACAAGTCAATAGAATTAGTGCAGAAAGAATTTATCATACAAACCATAACAACTTATTTATGGTGATAAATAAATACTTATATAGTTAGAATGACCAAGAGCAGCAATATTTTATTTTTTAACTGCCTCCCATTGGAGGTAACCCAGAAGGACTCAGTATACTCTCCTACATGAATTTTACAATATTAAATGTTTTACATAAATTTTGTTGGCAGAAAATTAAAATAAACGTATATGAATTATGGAGTGAAAAAATAAATAAATAAAACAGAGTGAATATGATAACTCAAAATTTTGCAAGAGCGTTTCAAAACCGAAGTAATGATATCAGTAGTAAGTGTCTGTGGTAGTTCAAAAGTCTCCCTGAAGCTTTCAAAGAACTTGGGAATCACACCACGAGCTCCAATAAGAAGACCAATCACCTCAATGTTTTCAAGCTGGTATTTTACTTTAAAGTAAACAGGACCTAGTGGATCAAAATCGAAATCGTTTATTATTATTATTATTATTATTATTATTATTATTATTATTATTATTATTATTATAATTATTATCATTATCATTATTATTATTATCACTATCATCATCATCATCATTATTATTATTATTATTATTATTAGTAGTAGTAGTAGTAGTAGTAGTATTGTTATTATTATTATTATTATTGTTATTGTCATTATCATGATCATTATCATCATCATTATTATTATTATTATTATTATTATTATTATTATTATTATTATTATTATTATTATTATTATTATTATTATTATTATTATTGGACAGTTGTTGCGATGGTAGCAGAGAAAATGAAAAGCTGGCCAAACGCTGTTTTGTTCGTCATTACACATTCAGTTTTACTACTCGGGATTCGAATCCAGATTCCCAGCATCTAACGGTCTAACATTACTTCAACGTTGCTTGCGGCTACTTCAAATTTTGGACATGTCCTTGATATGTTCCTAAAAACAATATCAGCTTTATTCCTTGTATTATTTGTAGATGAGAATATAAGAGCAATAAAGTCATCCCTAGATTAAAATTTATTCTGTGAATATAACTACAGAAATTCCCTTAATATAACTCTTTGCGTATTATTGTTTCACAAAAGCAATATACCAATTAGCGTATTACATGTATATATTCGAAAATTGCTATGCTGCTGTCATCTGAAATTCTGCCAGCATCGGGTTTGTAGGTTCAGTCTACTCTGTTAATTCCAAACTGTCGAATGTGCTCAGTTGTAATTAAGCTTCTGTACAGTTCTGCTAGATTAATTACAAAATCTGCAACATTACATATCCTACAAAAAAATATATATATAGAAAAAGAAATCAAATTGATTATTTCTACAAAGATCATCTCTGTTTGCTGTACAACACGCATAGTTAATGACCTGAATAACATTTTTACGTCATCTTAAAAAAAATCATACATATCGAGAGAGTTCTTCTGTAATTAAATTAGAAAGACACGACATCCGATGACTCTGAAAGTTGGAGTTGGAGTTCGATTCCAGGCAGGAAAATCAGATTGCATCCTTTTCACAGCAACCTAGTGACCGATATTTAGCCTGTATTTGTACCCTATTGGTCTAAGTGGTGGTCTCACGCCCAAATCCCGGTCGATCCACCCTGAATTTATAATTTTGTTAATAATAATAATATGGGCACCGGCGTAGCTCAATCGGCTGAGGCACTTGCCTGCCGCTTGGGCTGATTACAGGTTTGATTTTTTCTGAGGTTTTACCCAACCGTAAGGCGAATGTCAGGTAATATCTGCGAATCCTCGGTCTCGTCTCTCCTAATATAATCTCGCCATCACCAATTTCATCGACGCTAAATAACCTATTAGTTGATACAGCGTCGTTAAATAACCAACTAAAAATATGTAGCCTATAATATGTCTTTGCGTTACATTTGAAACAGACGTCAGTGAACTGAGCTACGGCTGGGACAATACGGGAAGAGAAGCAAATACAAGCATTGCAGCAACTGGCTTATGTGCAGTTGTCCGCAAAATGTAATTAGCTGTTCCAATTTGCACATCCAGCGAAAATAATATTTATAGTGAGCTCCGATTTATAATATATGCAAATTATATCTCCCAGCAGGATTTATATTCTGCTCTGCTACAGTAGCTACATTTGCTGTGAACGATAAATATTTAGATTGTAGTTGGTAACTTAGCAACACGTTCTACAAGCTCCTGTTTCTTGCTTGAATGACCATTACACAAAACTTTGCTGCAGAACCCTTTTCTTTACGCTTCTTATATAAAAAAACATAAATTACGATTAACTGTAATGCCATTTTTTCTTTATGACCTGTATCTTTAAGGAGAGGTAAATAAATAACCACAGCGAATGAACTGTACGAGAGGGAAAAGCATATAAAATAAAGAGGTGGATTCCAAACTGGCCTAAGTCAAAATAACAACTTATGAGAATAATGACAAAAACTGATTAAACAAATCTGACGCTCCTAGTGCCTGCATATTTTATTCCATTATATAGTTGAATTTGTTTTGAGAGAAGTGTTTATAGTCATTCTGCTTGTGATATAGATTTAATGACCTTAGTGTTTTTCAAATGGATCTAATTCAGGACTTAGGATAATCTGGTAAATAAACTTACATAGGTATACATGGGCATTCAAAGGATAAATTAAAACATCAATAAAACAATTTAAAAAAAAATGAGGAGCAAATTTTATATCCTGAATCATTCTTTTCACATTACCACATACTGTTCGTTCACTGATGTTTTAGCTATTTGGAAGGGGGTAGTATCTATACAGGTTGGAGCCAGTGAAGCGTATCGGTATACGAAACTTACAAGAAACCAAGCTCTGTTGCAACATTTTATTTGAAGAAGAGGATAGTCAATATTCTCTTCTTCGCATACGAGTTGAAACTAAGTTTTGTGCTGTGATTAGTTGAAGTGCCAACCACTTGTTTTTTTTTTTTTTTTTTTTTTTAACGTGAGACGTTCTTGGAAGTTTGTGTCTCGAAATACACTAAGTTTTGTGCTGTGATTACTTGAAGTGTAAACCATTTGTTACCATGGGACTTCCTTGGAAGTCTGTGTCTCGAAATACATTAAGTTTTGTGCTGTGATTACTTGAAGTGTAAACCATTTGTTCCTGTGGGATGTTCTTGAAAGTCTGTGTCTCGAAATACACTAAGTTTTGTGCTGTGATTACTTGAAGTATAAACTATTTGTTACCATGGGACGTCCTTGAAAGTCTGTGTCTCGAAATACATTAAGTTTTGTGCTGTGATTATTTGAAGTGTAAACCATTTGTTACCATGTGACGTCCTTGGAAATCTGTGTCTCGAAATACACTAAGTTTCGTGCTGTGATTACTTGAAGTGTAAACCATTTGTTACCATGGGACGTCCTTGGAAGTCTGTGTCTCGAAATAAATTAAGTTTTGTGCTGTGATTACTTGAAGTGTAAACCATTTGTTACCATGGGACGTCCTTGGAAGTCTGTGTCTCGAAATAAATTAAGTTTTGTGCTGTGATTACGTGAAGTGTAAACCATTTGTTACCATGGGACGTCCTTGGAAGTCTGTGTTTCGAAATAAATTAAGTTTTGTGCTGTGATTACTTGAAGTGTAAACCATTTGTTACCATGGGACGTTCTTGGAAGTCTGTGTCTCGAAATACATTAAGTTTTGTGCTGTGATTAGTTGAACTGTAAACCATTTGTTACTATGGGACGTCCTTGGAAGTCTGTGTCTCGAAATACATTAAGTTTTGTGCTGTGATTAGTTGAAGTGTGAACCATTTGTTTTTTTTTTTTAATAACATGGGACGTTCTTGGAAGTATGTGTCTCGTAATACACAAAGTTTTGTGCTGTGATTACTTGAAGTGTAAACCATTTGTTACCATGGGACGTCCTTGAAAGTCTGTCTCTCGGAATAGTCTATTGATAGTGATGATTAAAATTAACGTTGTGTGTAACCGAATGGACGCAATAAAGCCATACGTACACAATCAGCTAAAATCATTCAAAATCTGTATAAATATTTTAAGAAGGGAGAAGGACAATGCCACGATTCACTTAAGTACCGTAGCTGCGACAGGAGTAATGTGGTCAACGTTGAAGAAAATAGTTGCGGTAAATATAGCAAATTATTCTACGCCAAAAAAGTGTACCTAGAACAAAAGAACAGATCTACGTAGAATCGATTAATTTAGTCGTGACCTAAATCGAAGGAAAGTCTACGAATTAGGCTATATGCAAATCCTCCCTACTGTAGACGAAATTCTTAGGGTTCTTTGCAGCAAATCAATTAGTAGGCTACGCATTATTGTTCGAGTTACCATACTACAGAACCACTCAACCACGTTGATCCTCTCGCAAGTATATCATGGCCTTGTCCTCCACTCTCCTTAAAAAATATTTATTATACATCTTGAATGATTTTAGCTGGCTGTGTGTGTTTTTTACGGCGTCCACTTTATGACACACAACTTTAATTTTTATCATCACTATCAATACGAGTACTTCAAGACACACATTCCCAAGGACGCCACACGATAACAACAGGTTTACACTTCAACTAGTCACAGCTCAAAAGTTAGTTTCAACTCGTAAGTAAATAAGTCTGTTCTTCACGTGTTGTAACAGCGCTTGGCTTCTTGTTAATTGTCGTGTGCCGATACGCTTCACTGACTGCAACCTGCACAGATACTACCCCTTCCCATTGGCTAAAACATCAGTGAACGAACAGTAAACAATAGTTTCATAACACTGAACTCGGGAAGAAAAACATAGTTTCTTACACTATTTGCTCTGCCATAATAGCTCTCCCGACTTTTAAGTTTCGAAATAAATGCATTGATCGAATCTCAGACGTGCACATCCCTTGTAGTTTGTCTGCTACCTCCTCTTCTTTCTGATCAACCGTGACCTTGATTTATAAAATACCTATACCAGCGGTGACCAAAGCGGGTGTCGTGATTACATCGTGTAATCACAGACATTCAAATGTATACGAGGAGTTTCCTGTACATTGCTGTATATTTCATTCTGTACTGAAGGCAAGCATTGGCGGTATCATGTTGCTCTACAAGCAGTAAGAGGTGGTTTCGTAAATAATGAGAAGGAGAACTTTTTTGTTGTTCTGTCGGACAAAATGTAATATGTTTACTTTGCTCAACGGTTCAATTAGGAGTATACAGAAACATTAATTGTCACGCTGAATAATGTATTATTATTATTGTTATTATCAACATCATCATCATCATCATCATCATTGGACGATTAACTGTTAGCTGTTAGTTATAGTTTATTTCATTCCGTTCATTAGACACAGTTAAACCTTATAGCAAATTGTAGACTATTTATTTATCCTAATTCCTGTATAGACGTTACACCCAATGATAGGAATTTCCTCAAATCTCTTATCACTTTTTCTTGAAATAGTTTATTGCCTACTCCATAACTGATGTGTTTTTCAGTTTACTCATCAGTGCATGTAAATGGCTATGTGGTTTGAAAAAGTACCGCCGCCTCAGATGACAAAACTCTCTGGCTATTTCATTCCCATGGCGGTCTACAGATGCCTGAGACTGCACAAGACAAGGCAGGACTTTAATAATATGGGATGTAGGTAAAGAAACCCGTCATCTGTCACGTAAATTGAGAACTGTCGATACGTGCTTCTGCTCGCATTCTGAGCCAATCGAATGGAACTGCAATATAAGCAGGGCATGTAAATTGTCAAGGCTGTGTGATTCAAGTATGTCTCATAGCTGAAACGTGAGACTATGCTATGTATTGTCATGGTTCAAATCATATCGTAGCAGCAATCAGACATTCAACCGGCTGCAGCGGTGCGCCGGTGCTTCGTAATGGTATCGAGTCTCGTGAAACAAAAACTATGGGTCAAGGGTACAATGACAGGTTGGAAACCAAACCGACACGTACAGAATTTGTCACAAAAACAGATACGTATAAAGTGTGATAGAGACTTTGCCAGTAACAACTTTAGTGACCAGATGCATCAACGTTAATTGCCGACTTCATGCCACAATAATGATTAGACCAAGGAACTTTATGCACTAAAAAGCCTGAAATATGCACTAAAATGGAAATATATATGCAGTGAAAATACATTTTAGGGGTTTAGTAATACGATGTAAATGAAAATAAATAAAATCAGTGGCGTAGCGTCAATGTAAGCTAAAAAGCTCAGCTTCCCCAGTTAATAATAATTTCATAATAAACCTGCAGTCTATGGACAAAATTATTTATTAATTTTAATAGAATTTATATTTACGCGTTAAATATTGTGATGCGGCAGCTCAGGATGATTTGTGATGCAGCAGTAAACAAGAAGTCTGCACACACCAGCTTCCAAGCAGACTGGTTTCTTACACTCATTCTTCTGTGTAACCCACCTCGCAGATTTTCCATCCCTTTCTACTGTGATCCTCTGAGGAGTTTAGTGCTGAGAGGAATGCGGTTCCGACTAGTCTAGCGCGGTACTGGGGTGGGAGGGGACAGTGACAGCGGTAGTCTGGAAGGAAGTACAGTCATACTGAAAACATTCGCTCAATTTACGAGAGCAGTATGGCTATTAGTTTTCTAACGTATTTTTGGCGAGATGGAGAATTGTAGAAATTTTATTATTTATTTATTTACTTATTTATTTGTTTGTTTGTTTGTTTGTTTGTTTGTTTGTTTGTTCGTTCGTTCGTTTATTTATTTATTTATTTATTTACTTATTCTGGTGAAGTTAAGGCCATCACACCACCAGAAATACAAATACAATAAAACAAACAAAAAGAAAAATCACAATACAACTACAATAATATAAATGAAAAGAAGAATCATACTATAAAATTTAGTGATTAGTAGGATTGAATTAAATTAGTAATGTTATCAATTTAAATATACTGTACTGCTGAACTCACTTGAAAAGTAAAACTACTTGATTTGTATTTTAAGATATTACCATCAAATGATTTTCGCATGCCATTATAGGAATCTGTTTTTCACGATACCAATCACACATATTCTAAAATTCCAATAGAATAAAATCAAAAACTTTTCCGCAGCATGTTTCCTTAAAAATGACTTGTAACAGTGAAATATTTAACATGAGTAATTCATATAATATTAACATAGCTAACATCAAGGAGACGTTTGAGCAAAAATTGGAACAATATATTTAATATATCAATAAAAAAACCATATAGACCTAGGTAAATAATATGTATATGAAATATTCACACACTACTACAAATTAAAGACTGCATATTTTTGGATGATTAATACTTCCCATTCCGCTCGGCTTGGCTTGGCTGTAGCAACAAAAGAATCTACCTGCAATCCCCCCGCACCGATGGCAAGAATACCTCAGGTCCCAGCACTAAACTCGTCGGAGGAAGACAGTAACTAAACTGCCCTGGTCGCAAGGCTCGCAGGAAGCTAGCTTTGACATTGAAAATAAGTAATTTCCGAGTTATCCCTTTTCGTCAGTTGTGTTCAGTTGAAGTGTTAGTGTGCATTGTGGCTGATATAATAAATAATGAGTGAAATAACAATTCCTGACACCAATTTACTTGAATTTTTTAGGACAATTCTACCTATTATCAAGACTGACTTACGAACAAAAGTGTGATCTAAAAAACAAATGACCGACACCATTGCTGTCAATGAAGGACACACTCAAAAGACAGACGCATACTTACGTAATGATACTAATACTGTAGCTATTGACCGTTAATATTGTGATTTCTCTGAGTATGACAGGGAGTGAGCTAGCTACGTGTCTATTTGATGTGTAAACCGTGAAATCATATTTTACTACGTACGGTACCATTTGAGGTCATGCCTTATTGGTGTTACTTACGAGGTTCCAACCAATCTTCGACTGCTGACTTGACATTGACTACTATTTATTTTAAGACTATATTTTTTGTAATACGTTTTCTCATATTGCATGAAAGACAACTTGAATTAGCTTCCCCTGCTCGAAATTTCATGCTACGCCACTGAATAAAATGTGTTAAGAGGCCATTTTGCACAGAATATTATTTTCCCATCAGTAGAAAAAACATTATTTTGTCAGTGACAGTGCATCAATAAGAGCACAAGAGCACGTGAACACCTTGTTTCTATTAATGCACGACTAGTTTTATTATCTAAAACCGATTTTTTTATTGGGTTATTTTACGACGCTGTATCAACATCTAGGTTATTTAGCGTCCGAATGAAAATGAAGGTGATAATGCCGGTGAAATGAGTCCGGGGACCAGCACCGAAAGTTACCCAGCATTTGCTCGTATTGGGTTGAGGGAAAACCCCGGAAGAAACCTCAACCAGGTAACTTGCCCTGACCGGGATTCGAACCCGGGCCACCTGGTTTCGCGGCCAAACGCACTGACCGGTACTCCACAGGTGTGGACTAAAGCTGTATTGACATAGTGGGGATTATAATCTCAGATTCGAGTATTTTAAACTTCCCGCATCTTGCATAAACTTCTTATGTAAACTTGGCAAAATGCGTTCACGTACAAGCCATGCTCTTTTCAAGGATGTTACAGGAATTACACGCATGCGCGGGAGAAAATTCTTTCGCTGGACGCCTATGACTCGTCAAGAGCACAAAGCGTTAAGTGAACAGTGAATCTATCCTACAGATGTCGGGTTCATCGATGCCTATCGTTCACGTATATCTCGAGGAGGAAATTTAATAATCTGTATTTTAGTCTGTATGTGTCAGCATTTCTCACTGTCGGAGCGTTTACTTTGTGTGGGTGTGTGTACAGTGCTGCTACGAGAGTGTAGTTTGTGAATTACTATACTTTAGTGTTAGCATAATAGCATAGCTTGGTAAATATTTATCCATGGTTTGGCTTTCAAACATGTGGTGGCTGAAAGTGATAGTGGTATGAATTTAAGTATCTGTATGGTATCTGTATATTTAAGAATAATATTTACTGGCATGGATTTATAGTAATCAAGGTATGCGAATGGGATTACAGTACTAGTATAGGCTATAGTGTATCAGTGTGTTGTGAATCAAAATATATTACTGAACACACGCTTTTGTAAATACCAGCACTATGGTATTTATTAATTTTTAACAAATTTAAAAAATGAACTCTGTCTCTGTTCAAGCAATTTTGAATAGTAAAGAAACTTGGTAAACTGACTTGCCAGGAACAATTGGAAATAAAAAGACTGGATTTCATTATTATTATTATTATTATATGTTTTGAATTTATATACGGTTTTTTTCGATAGTGAAACATTGGAATCATGACATTTCATATTAGGCTAAACGTACGATTTCAAATTCTTTTCGGTTTTGGAACACAAAATTGTGAAAACACGTAATATTTTATCACGAGCCGTCACTGATTTTGTGTTCAGAAACCTATTTCTTCAATAAGTTGAATCTTTTCTGCTATTTTTTTCTTCGGCATGTCGGCGGTTAAACTTGTAAGCAGATCGATCATATACTGGCACTTCGCTTGATTGTGCAGTAAAACTTGTTGAAATCAAACTCCACGAGAGTTTTGTTTCTGTGAGATCAGAGCGCACTAGCAGAATTGTCTTCGTAACAGTTCCATTAGCTCAACAATAAGTGACTTCATTGTGACAGATGTATAAATACTTATACATTAATTTTTGACATAGTACGAAATCAGAGTAAAAGCGGTAAATATAGCATTATTGTATTCGTAGTACGATTTAAGGTCAATCTTAAGGTGTAAAATGGCCTACCTGCCACGCCTCTAGTTATCAGTGGGCGTGAAATTATGACGTCATGTGCCAAGCAGCAACAAAAGCGCCATGTTTAGTCTGTTGTCATTCTATGTAATATTTGTTATATATTAAGCGATAAGCGAAGTGATTATAAAATATTGATAGGGAGGAATGTTTATGATAAGCAAAGGCTTTCATGGAACGAAATGTATTCTATGTTTCTATACTATACAAACATATTATATAGACCTATACTTAATTACAGGTACGAGAGGAAATGCTTAACACGGCTACTATTATTGTATCACTATCATCGGCAACAGGCGGCGAGCTTTGACTTTAGCGCAAAGAAGTCCGACAGGCCTTTAAGTTCTACCACGTCTATCACATTATTTTTCAAGGGTCAAAGTTTAAATCTGTATGTTGGCACAAAAAAGGCCGACAGGCCTTTAAGCCCTCTCTCACCAGTAGCATCGTTTTTAATGGTCAGATTGTAATTTCTGCATATTGCCGTCAGTTTATTTTCATCTTAGCTGTCGTTCACTATACCGATACATTAATGTTTTCATTTCGTTAGTTCATTTTCATTTTCCATTCCTTCTTGAATTTTCTCCTGGCTGGAGGACAGTAAATTCTGTAGAATCTTTGGTAGAGTGATTGCGAGATTTGTGACTAAGGTTTCCTCCGCAATTTTAATTTCAGCATTGTTATATTATCACAGTCTAGTATATACAGTCACGAAGCTCAATACGTAGTAAATATGCATCCATAGATAGTTGCTAACCACTAGGATCGCTAATATCGCCTCATTACAGACAATGCGAAATAGTACCGGCATAGTCTATTGTTCCTAGCATCCTTACAACTCAAGCTTCGTGACTGTATATACTAGACTGTGGTAATTATTATCTCCGTTTCATATTTAATAATAAAATAATAATAATAATTCTTTATTTATACTGGCAGAGTTAAGGCCATAGGGCCTTCTCTTACACTCTACCAGGTCACAAAGTATACAAGCAGTTAAAATTTAACAAAAAGTTAAAGAACAGAATACTAACATATTACAAAATAATAATAATAATAATAATAATAATAATAATAATAATAATAATAATAATAATATCAACACTAAACAACATGAAAATAATACAATAATAGAAAAAAAAAAAGAAAGTAAAATACATTGGAATATAGTGAAAGCAACTCATTTAGTACAAATAGTTAATATGGAAAAACGTAAGGAAGAATATATCAAAGTGGAATGTAATAAAATAATAATAAAAAAGAAAAGAAATACGAAAATTAAATAAAATTCACGATAAAAAGGCTATGATAATAAATTCATCGGCTGATAAAGAGAACAAAAAGGGGAAAGGAAGGGAAAATAAATATATAGCCTATATTATTTACAATTTTTAATTTATTTACATTTCATCTTGAGTTTATCAATTGATTATTACGTACAAGTACCGTCACACAAACTGAAGTTTTAAAAATCATATTTTATTCGCCAGAAACCACAGTAAAACAGTCTGTTGTTTGTATACGTATATAGCTGGGTACTGTTTATGGCGTGACCCCGCGAAATTGTTTTGATATGGCCTTCAAACTACGGTGATATCAGAGTACTAAACTATACTTAATAGCAATAGTATAGGCTTATCTGTTTACGCATGCAAGTGATGTATTATTTTTTTTAACAGTGTGCATGTTGTGTCGGCTAGTATTTGATTCGTGCAGGAAACCCGAACCCTACCCCCCACTAACCCGAACTTTCCCGAACAGCGGACTGCCTCCCTCCCAGACGAGTGGAAGCGGTATCTCCGTGACAGTCTACCGGCATTGGTTTGCTCTCGAGACACTCCTCTCTTTTATTCTCCCTCTCTCTCTCTCACACATATTGTGTTCTCCAAAACAAATTCTTGAACAGTGTTTTTAATTATTCGTGCCATTCAGTTATCATGTTGCTATAATTAGAAACTATGTCGTAATAGAACAGTGTTATGTCTTTTGTGACTTTAGAATGAAGTGACAGTTGAAAAACAGTAAGACTGTACTTCAGATAATTTTAACTGTGTTGGTTTTTTATGCATAGGTTTTACAACTTTCGTGACTCTGTTTTATTACTGTGGTTATTGTGAAAGTGTTTTTTAATACTGGCAATTTACAGTTTATTGGATCCATGATTCTCCGCCTATAATGTGAGTAATTACGTCATTAGTGCTGTGATGCTATAGTGAATATTATATTGTATATTTATTGTGATTAGTTTTCAGCTTTATTTTGGAAAGGAAAAAGGGGCGGGGATGAAGTGGGGGATGGAGGTTGGATGGAATCCGATTAAATTCCAATAACCCAATGTAAACCCCCAACACTTTTATCGGTCCTTTTTCAACAGTGCAAACAATTCGGCCATGTTTTGAACGGGATTTTTTTTTTTCGATTAAGTAATTATCGTGACACACTCATCAAAAGAACCAACTGCACCCGGACTCCGTGCAACAAAATTTTGTATTGCAATGGGGAGAGGGTAACTATTTAATCTCGAAAATTACAGCAATGAAAAGCGCTTCCAATAAAGGCAAATTTAGGCAACATATTACATATTTCTGCGAGGGAATATTATAACACTGATCCTCCTCTGTAGCTGCAGCCTGTAAATTCACGCCATTTATGATCAATTCTTAGCAGAGCACTGCACATTTCTCCTTTTTCCGTGAAGACTGGATGTAGGCCTGCTGTATTTCCATTTTATTGTTTTCTTTTGTTGAACTCAAGCTGTTAGTCTTATGATTATCTAACTAAAAGATAATGTCCGGTACTTTTGATTACGTATATAGATCATCATATAACGTATTAGGCCATACGACTTAGGCCTATTTCGTCTTCATATCAGAAAATTGCGGATCGACTATATAAATCATATAATCTTAGATCAGAGGTTAAATTGATCCTCTTTCTAGCTGAACTTGAAATTCTGTTTTATAAACTTTATTCTGAGATTAATTCGTCTTAAACTAGAGTCAACTTTCACAGAAGAAGTTAAATTATTTGTTTCCTGTTTGAAAGATATGAGTGGCAGATTGTACAAAATAAGAACAACATAGAACAACCATTATTATTAATAGATGTGGTAGGTAAATTTATAAATTTTAAAATTCACTATTTTACTATAAACGAAAATTGTTTTTTGTAAGGCTTTATCATGTTTAGCAGATCAAATAACATAACCCATATTCATGTTACGTTCATAACTACCATTATTATTAATAAATATGGTAGGTAAATTTATAAATTTTCAATTTTGTAGCCAACGGGACTCTTGCTTCGAGACTGGATCGGGTGTTGGTTAGAATCTCGCTTGGGCTGATTACTTGGAACGTAAAATTCTTGGCTTTATTCATATTCGCAAAGGTTCTAATAAGATTGGATTTATTGGTATTTGTTGGATTTTTTTCGCTAAGATATCCCAACAATAAGACGAATGTCAGGTAATCCCTTGGCGAATAATAGTATTTTGGAGACCGAGTGCTGACGACTACTGGTTTAGAATATGAAATTTAATATTTTGTAAATAATGTAAACCTCTTCCAAATAATTTTAAAATATTTTAGCATTGACATTTTTGCCGAAATAAATTTCATATTCTGGAAAAAAAAAAATCATATCGTGCCGGTTTCGTATAATATTTTGCCGGTGTCTAATTATTAGACTATTATTATTATTATTATTATTATCTATGTATTGTGGGTCCCTATCACCACGGCATGACGCGTTCTCAGGTTGCGGATAGAGGAGACGGCCTCCAGATATGGAGGGTAGCTGCGAATATATTGAATAAGCAGTCGTGGACAGCCGATAAGGGGTGGTCCTCCAGCTTAGGGGTTGGGCGAAGGGCTAACAACCCATCACCTTAAAAAGTAGCGTGTTACGAAACCTAACAATAAGCCTCGGAATGGGACTGATTCTCCGGCACGACCACAGCAAAGGAAAAAGGTTACCAAGATTTGGTACATTGAACGTAACTAGTCTTTATAGAACAGGAGGGGTAACATTAGTAGCAAAAGAACTTGCTAGATATAGAATAGACTTCGTGGGAGTACAAGAGGTTAGGTTAAATGAGAATGGCGATTACTTGTTGTATTATGGGGAAGGAAACATTAATCACCAATTAGGAACAGGATTCTTTGTTCATAAAAGAATAAAATCAGCAGTAAAAAAGGTCGAATTTATCAGTGACAGGTTATCGTATTTAGTACTTAAGGGTAGATGGTGCAATGGAGAAAGTTACACAACGCAGAGCTGCACGCATTGTATTCTTCGCCTGACCTAATTAGGAACATTAAATCCAAACGTTTGAGATGGGCAGGGCATGTAGCACGTATGGGCGAATCCAGAAATGCATATAGAGTTTTAGTTGAGAGGCCGAAGGGAAAAAGACCTTTGGGGAGGCTGAGACTTAGATGGGAAGATAATATTAAAATGGATTTGAGGGAGGTGGGATATGATGGCAGAGACTGGATTAATCTTGCTCAGGATAGGGACCAATGGCGGGCTTATGTGAGGGCGGCAATGAACCTCCGGGTTCCTTAAAAGCCAGTAAGTAAGTATTATTATTTTTTTATTTTTACTTGGCTATTTAACGACGCTGTAACAACAACTACTAGCTTATCTAGCGTCGATGGAATTGGTTATAGCGAGGCGGTATTTTGCCGAGGATTCGCCATAGATTACCTGACATTCGCCTTACGGTTGGGGAAGATCTCGGAAAAAACCTCACCAGATAATCATCCCAAGCGGGAATCGAACCCACGGCCGACCGCAACTCCAGATCAGCTGCGCCGGTGGCTTAATTTATTTGAACAATGCTGTATCAGATAACTCGTTCAGTGCTAATCATGCCAGCTGCTTACACATTTAGCGTAGGAAAGTAGTGTTTGGTTTAATATACAGCCATGTAAAACTCAGGGTGTTTCCAGAGAAAAAATAAAAGCGTTTATAGTCGATAACTTTGCCTGAGAATGCATGAGTCATGAATGCTAACCACTACGCCGAGACATTGATTAATATTTATGATATGAAATAATAAAGCTGCCGTGGCTTGATTACCGCGTCACGCTTTCCAAGTTTTACAGCTTCTTAAACAGTAGGAGACGGCTCTCCACTTGTTCCTAAGGTCATTGAAATGTATTGCAGATGTCATTTAAAGTTACAGCTAGTTTAAATCTTGGTTTATTATTAGCCCACAGTCACTTCTACTGATTATGTGGCTTCGGTTTGCCGGTTTACCCTAACTTTTCATTTTAATTTTAATGTAATGTAATCAATTATTGAAATTAATTTGATTAAAATGTGTTATAAATACTGGCACAATGAAATGTAAATTGAAACTTCAACAGCTGGTTCTGCCAAACGTAACTAAGATTGCTTGATGTTTATGAATTCATGACGATTATCAGAGATCTTGAATTCATTTCACCAATGTTTGTGGACATAGCCATCAGAGTGCTGCATTGGAGTTAAATCGCTCGCTTGAACTCGGTCGAGTGTCGCACCCTCGAGTGAGATACGATCGGTCGTGATACGCTCGTAATAAATAGAAGCACAGTACAAGGTCATCTCACCGACATGTCTTATCTTGTATGGAAGGCAACAGATAAGATACACATATGTTTTGCTCACACGGTAAAAATAAGGTTTTATTTTCTGCGTTTATGACAAACGTTTAATGGAACAATCAATGGAACGTACCAAAACAGGAACATGAAGTTATAAATAAAATAGTATGAAAAACTTCGATATACAGTTATTATTGCTAATTAATAATTATTCAATATTTGATTTATCACATATATAAAATGATAGATCCATACATAGTGTTCCACCTATATACTGCGACAATGTAGAAACGTTTTACAAAATATTATTGATATAGCAGTAGATTATTAACAATATTAGTACAGAGATAACGTCACAGAAAATATAATAAAACGAATAATCATGCTGCACAACTGTTACAGACGCAAAGATTGATACACTAATTATTAGAGATTATTATTATTATTATTATTATTATTACTACCACTACTACTACTACTACTACTACTACTACTACTACTACTACTACTACTACTACTACTACTACTACTATTAGAAAACTTGATACAGTTCTTGCATTATCGTGATTGTGTTCTCCGTTTATAATACTCGTAATTACATTTACATCCAATAACATCTATCAGATGTGGCAAAAACAAAATCACTCCTGTGTGTGTGTGTGGGGGAGGGGGGGGAACATTTACCTACAACATTTATATTACATTTTAAAGCAAGTTTTGTAGTTGTACTATGGAGAGGTTAGTTAATGGATGCCTTAAGGATTCAAAAGTTAATAAAAAGGATTGTTGTGTAGTTTTTCTGGACATCTCTAAGGCGTTTGATCATGTCTCTCATCAACACATTGAACAAACCCTCAATGCTATGCCTATACCTCCAAAACTCAAGACGCTTATAACATCGCTTTTAATAGGAAATTCTACTACTATCACTATTAATAAAACTACAAAGACAGCCCCTATAATGATCAAGCAAGGAGTTGCACAGGGGGCTCCACTCTCACCAATTCTATTCAGTGTTGCCATTGACTTCGTGATGAAGGAATTAAGCGAAAGTAATATCTCTGGAGAATATGGATACAATATATCACCTCAATTAAATAATCTTTCCATTCTTGCATTTGCGGATGATTTAGTATTATTGTGTAAAAATAAATCTGCCGCTCAATATTCAACATCGCTGACTGTGAATTCCTTAGATAGAATTGGTCTTGAAGTAAACCCACATAAAAGTAATGTTATACACCTACGTAAAGGATGTCTCTGCTCTGATTCCATCACCTTGATCGATGGACAAGAAATATCTTGCATTAAATCGGATGAAGTTATAAGATATCTTGGCATTACTTTTAATGATGAAATAAAATTTAATGCGGCGCAACTAATTGAAAAACTGACAAAAAATTTTAATCAGCTGGTCACTTCACCCTTACTCATGCCTGACCAAAAGATAAATATATTAAATCAATATATCTGGCCTCAGTTGGTTTACCCCTTCCAATGTGCTCCTTTAAAAGATCTTAAAGTGAAATTTCTATCTGATATTGACAAATTAATTCGCAGCGCTGTTAAGGAAATAATTAACATTCCTACTGACACCCCGGATGCTATGTTGTATGCACCAAGAAGATTGCGAGGTTTAGGAGTATTTTAAGCCCAGTGGGAAGCTTACCTTCAGCACTTAAATATTTGTCAAAGACTTTTACATGTTGACAACCCTCATATAGCAGCCACTCGGAATCTTCCAAACGAAATTGAACATTGCATCAAACAATTACCAATTACCTTCGATTGCTCTGAACGTATTTATTCTCAAAAACTAAGAAAAGCATTGCGTGAAGATTCTTTTCATCAGTGGAGCAAATTGAAAAGTAAAGGTTTGGGAGTTGTTTTCTATTCTCACTGGAAGAAAGGTAATTCGTGGATCTCAACCAAAAAGGGACTTTCGAGCAGTCAGTGGACGCAAGCCATTAAGATGAACTGTAATACAATACCTGTACGTACTCTCCCTGGTAGAACTCTTGACTCAACCCGTTGCAGAAGATGCGACGAGCAAGAAACGCTTCCTCACGTCTTGGGTTTCTGACGTCATGGAGAATTGCTCCGAATCAACAGACATGATACGGTTCGTTCTCTCATCACAGCTTCAATCCGTCAGAATGCTTCCTATGAGGTTTATGAGGAGGTTGGTTGCGTCTCTTCTGATGGCTCTACTAGACGGGCTATCATCATAATTGATCGGCAGAAGGATAAGGGTGTCATTCTTGATCCCACAATCCGTTTTGAGATGCATGAGCAACAGCCACAAGAGGTGTGTCGTGAAAAACAAGTCATATATGAGCCTTGTTGTCAGCATCTTGGAGCACAATACCACATCACACATTGGACAGTTTTTGGGCTCATGTTCGGTGCCCGTGGCACGATCCCACGTGAAACTTTAAATCAACTTAAACAATATAAAATTTATGATGCAACGATTGATGCCATAGGATCTCACGTGTTAAAATCATCCTTAGCTATAATTAGTAATCATATGTACCCAACAAAATTTTTATTGTAAATGATTTCCTACGTTTTCTTATCTTAATGTTTTTTCTTTTTCTTTCCAAGTGTCACAAAATTCTTTTGTTTACTTATTATTCTTTATGAATTGATTAGTAGGCCGATCTATCGAACCCTTATTTAGGGCGGCTTTTGTTTAAACAAATTATCTATCTGCAAAGTTTTGAAATGATAAACATCTATGATGTTACTACACAGTTCATCACTGTAACAAGAACGAATGTCTAACGCTCGGCTTATACCGTTCGAGGATTTATCGCTCGTGACAATTTTACCCATCATGCATGTGCGCTACCTATCGGATTGTGCTATGAACTACTTGGCGCTCGAGCGAAAACGTCCGATGCAGACCTCTGATAGCTATGAACGTATTCAGCATGAAGATAATTTTATTTTACAAATATCTGCGCACTACCAGCAGAGCCTCCCATTACAGCTGCACTGTTATACGTCTGTTGAATTACTTTTACTTATTTTCATTAATTTGAAGTATTTCGAGTTAGCTTAGGATAGGCTACAAGAAGCAACAACTTGGACTCCATGTTCGAAGGAGCAATGGAATTCCAAAATCTTCCTACAGGTTTTCCATGCACATTTTATCGGATGAAATCTAGAACCATCTGGAATGTATTTGGGACGTCACTAGTTTCGTCTGCAGTGAGAGATAAAAAGTCGGATTCTTTAATTTCTTTTTTATTTCTAAATGGCATAATTCCAACTTGAGTTGTAGAATTTCATTATGTATGATTTTAGAAGTTCCCTTCAATATAGCAGCCTTCTGCTTGTGATTCTTTAAGGGAAAACCAATTCTGAACTAAAGTGGATGAAACCCTTGAAAAGACCGTGATTCAGTAGGGTAAAGTTGCTTATTTCCGTGATACCCCTAATCCCGTGATATCTTTTTAAAATTGATTGTCAGTCAAAGTTTTGTCGTTCGATCATAGCGCTCGACATCTTTCTCGAAGGATTCCATCTTTCGCCTACTTTTGAGACATCGGTGAACTTCCTAGCAAGATACCCAATCCCGTGACATTCAGGGAGAAAAACGTATCACGGAATTAGGCAACTTTACCCTACGATTAGACTCGTCGTTGAATTGGCATCAAATTCGGAACAAAACCTAATGCAATTAATAATGATATTTACAATATAGCCTACTGTAGGCCTATATATGTTGTGCTTGACTTCTCATTATGCCGGAAATTGCTCTTCTATACCAACTTTCTAACATTCGCTAGCTAGTTGAAATATTTGTTTTTTATCAACTCATAATTACTTTTACTGATTATTAGTGATCACTTATAATTATCTTGTTTGATCTCGTTTAATTTTTATAGTATAGTAGTATAACTTATAGATTTATTTAACCTGGTAGAAATAAGGCCATCAAGCCTTCTCTTTCTCTCTACCAGGAGATTACAACTACAATATTAAGAATACAATTACAATTACAATTATTAGTATTCAAAGTTTTTGTTCAAGTTGATAGAAAATGTGGTAGAAATATTGGTGCAATGGAATGCACATTCACTTTTCAATAACTGGTTTTACCAACCGTAATTAAGATACTTTTGACATTTAACAATTGTTAACATTGTTCTTTGAGATCTCGGTTTCATTTCACCGTTTGTAATCTCTATTTATTCGGCAACAAGTTTAAATCTTGGTTTATTATTAATTCATAATCACTCTCACTGATTCCTTGTCTACAGCTGAGATTTAAAAATGAGATCGGAATAATTGCACTATGTAATGTAAATTCAAATTTATGGAACTGTTCAGATAATTCCATGTTATGTTCCTGATATACTCTTTGAAATTTGTGTGTTTATCTATAGTAATGTCACAAGAGGTCTGAGATTAATCTGCGAAAGCTCAGACCTCGAATGACATTTATTAGGACTATTACGTGAATAAAATAAAAATGTAAATAATATATCCCTAAAATTCTATCACAATATGTTAATAATTGTATACCGTCAAATGGGCAAACTTGGAACAGTGTTTAACTTGGAGCATTATCATAGGGTATTTTCGTTTTGTCACAGTAACACCAAACTGTAATAGAACCAATGTGCTGCACAACAAAGTAACAAGTGAAGATTATGTTGCCATTGTGACAAAACGAAAATACCCTATAGTATGATAATGTTCCAAGTTAAACACTGTTCCAAGTTTGTCCATTTGACGGCATTTATGAATACTTAACCTATTCAGACATTTTGAAGTTGAAATAGATGAAATAGTTATATTACCGGTTGTTCTATATGGCTGTGAAACTTGGACTCTCACTCTGAGAGAGGAACATAGGTTAAGGGTGTTTGAGAATAAGGTGCTTAGGAAAATATTTGGGGCTAAGCGGGATGAAGTTACAGGAGAATGGAGAAAGTTACACAACACAGAACTGCACGCATTGTATTCTTCACCTGACATAATTAGGAACTTGAAATCCAGACGTTTGAGATGGGCAGGGCATGTAGCACGTATGGGCGAATCCAGAAATGCATATAGAGTGTTAGTTGGGAGACCGGAGGGAAAAAGACCTTTAGGGAGGCCGAGACGTAGATGGGAGGATAATATTAAAATGGATTTGAGGGAGGTGGGGTATGATGATAGAGACTGGATTAATCTTGCACAGGATAGGGACCGCTGGCGGGCTTATGTGAGGGCGGCAATGAACCTTCGGGTTCCTTAAAAGCCATTTGTAAGTAAGTAAGTATGTAATAGATGAAATTATCGATTACTGCAATAAAGAAATTGAATGTTATTCAGTAATGCCAATTGACAAAAGCGAAATACAGGTTTAACAATGTTAATTACATGTAATGCGCTTTTTTCTCGTTACTATAACAGAAATACATTTTCATTATCTGCTGAAATCATAATTTGATTTAAACATTTTATAATATAATTGCACATAACCTGATTAATACATTAGGCCTATTATATGAATTAAATGAACAAATTGTTCAAAAAAGCAGGTATCAAAATCTGAATGAAGGAGTGTCATTTTCGTTAGATACTCGTACAATGAACATGGGATTATAAGATGAAGATGTAGACGTGGAAGTAGATTTCGCACTTTAGTCTATTTAGTACTCCATCGTTACATTAATGGATTCATGCTCATCTCTTTACGGAGAAACAGTTGGCGACACTGACTAAACAAAAGAACGACCATGCGATAAATTGATTGTGTTAAATAGAGTTGCAAAAATTATTGCGATGTATGACTGATTCACTGGAATTCAAAATTTTATTACACCTCGTTAGTCGAAAATGGAATGACGTCATATAAACGAAATAGTCTCTGTAATCCATTCTCGGAATTTGCTAAATGTACAAGGTGGGCCAGTCAAACGGAAAGATTTCAAGGCGCAGAAAAAGAATATGAATAACCATTAGATATGCAACAAGAAAAAAATTATTTCTTAAAAATTACGTCAGTTAAGTGACTTCTATTGAAACGCACATATTCTTTGAGTCTGGCCACGAACTGTTGCATAACCCCTCTCAGCATATTAACAGGAATCGCAGCGACCTCTTCTCGGATACGTTGTTTTAGGGCTGGAATTGTTCTTGGTGGATTGCCCCAAACACCTTCGTTTTGAGGTGTCCCCATAGGAAGAAATCACATACCGTTAAATCAGGTGACCTAGGTGGCCAAGCGATATCCCCTTTCCGAGAAATGACGCAGCTCGGGAACAAAGCATTCACAGAATCTTGCGGTGTGGCTTGTTGCTCCGTTCTGTTGAAACAGTGTGTTTTCATTCATTGGAAAATGGGTGAGTTGTAATGTAAAAAAGTTCTGTATCATTTCAACATATCGCACTGAATTTACAGACACTACATTTCCGGTCTCATTCTCAAAAAAGAATGGGCTGATTATTCCAGTTGATGAAACCGCTCTCCATACCGTTACCTTTTGGACATGGAGAAGTTTCTCATGACCATTGAAATCAATTAATTGCAGTTTGCAGTAACCATGGACGAGCAAATGCTGGTTAACTTTCGGTGCTGGACCCCGGACTCATTTCACCGGCATTTAATTCAGACGCTAAATAACCTAGATGTTGATACAGCGTCGTAAAATAATCCCATGAAATAAAAAAAATAAAAAGTAACCATGAGCACCATTTAACAAAACATGATAGAGACAAACAACTTGGTTGCTAGGGAACGCGGAGATAGTGACGTCACCGCCTAAGGAGTCATAAATTGTAAAGTAAGTAGGTAGAGAAGAGACTGTTATATTCATTCTCACCCTCTCCATATGAACAGTATACTTCCATCAAATCTTTCCGTATGACTGGTCCACCTTGTACTAGGCCTATGTCGTGTGCAAACAAAAGAATGTCTAAGAGTACATTTCGATTAAATAATAGTGACGTGACAGAATCAAATTTAGCCTTCTTCCAGTCGTTTATCACAGAATTTACGTAAATTTTAGAAAAATAATGAATAAATAAACAATATAGTAACTTCACAAAAACGGTGGGAATTTGTTATATCGGATAAATGACATCTAGGGCCGATTGTATAAACCATTTAATCTTAGATCAGAGGTTAAATTGATCCTCGTTCTAGCTAAACTTGGAATTTTGTGTTATATAAAGTCTAATCTGAGATTAATTTGTCTTAAACTAAAGTCAACTTTGACTGAAGAAATTTCTCCGATTAAGTTAGATGATCCAAGTTCAGTTATTTCTTTTCTGTTTGAAATATACGAGTGACAGATTGTGCAAAAAGAATAATCATTATTATTAATGTTAATAGATATGTTAGATGTATTTATATATATATATATATTTTTTTTTCAATTTCTTGCCTTAATACATAAACATTCTTATATTTTATAAGGCTTTATCGTGTTCAGCAGTATCAAATAACATAACCTATAATTATATTATGTTTATAACAACCATTAATTATTAATGGATATGATAGGTACATTCATAAATTTTCAATTAACTGTGTTACTAAACGAAAATTGTCGTTTTATAAAGCTTTATTATGTTTAGCAGTATCAAACACCATAACATGATAACAATTTGGAGAACAGTCAACCTTCTTCTTATTGTCCGCCATTACTTACAATGCACAAAACAAACCAGTGTCTCCAACAGAATGTACGGAAAGTCGCCAAAAAGTAATTGGAAAGTCGCTAGATTTCTCATTATCAACAAAGAAAAATTAAATTTTGTCACTATGGGGTGCTAAAAAGGTCGCTAAATCCCTATTTAAGCCATATAACAGTTAAAAGAAATTGTCGTTGAAAAAGAGTTAAAGTCGCTAAATTGGCAACACTGAACAAACCTGTACAACATGGCCCGCGCATCGCATACTTCACCTGTTTATGCGATGTTGCCAAATCCTTTTCACGTTAACTTAAATTGCATTTGAACGAAGGTAATTTCATCGCAGAAAAGTTTTATACAATAGAAGAAGTGTCTGAACTCTGTTCACTTTCCGGTCTTCGATCAAAGTTGATCTTTAGTCAGGGAGTTTTATACAATTGGGCCTAGAATGTTTCAAGTGATCCAGTAAACAAACAGCAACTCTACAATGAAATTTCTGTAATGTTTTTTTCGCCAGATCCGTTAATATAATTAATTGAAACACCTTTTTAAAAGTCTAATTACCTGCAATACTTTATTAGTCGAAAGGTGTTCATAATTGGCTACTCCAATTCGCTGCACAGACAATGTATGAGGCTTTGAGGTACTACGTTTAACCATAAAAACCGTCATTATAGGAATCTGTCTCGAAGTCGAGACCTTCGTAATAGGAATTCAGAACGTTATCACGCCACCATCGCGTGCTGTATTTCATCCGTGCCCTTTATACTGTACACCTAAAAGACGTAAAAACTAGCCCCGAGGGACAGTTCATGGCGAGAGTAAACTGTACATGATTGGTATCTATTATGAAAGAGCTTTTGATTCGAGAGTTCAGATCCAATTGAACGAGAGTTATTTCCATTTCTAAAAATAAAGACAAAAACAAAACACTGCTGTGTTGATTTTAAAAACCCTGGCGAGGGATGGGGTGGAGTGAAGCGCTGGTAATCAATACACGCTTGTTATTCCAGCCACCCTATCAGCTCCACTGACACGCTCTTTGATGAATGAGTTGGGATGATGCAAGAATGCCAACTTTTTAAATATTTTTTTTCGGGGTGAAAGGCTGGTCGGGTCATTGTATGTCAGTAATTACTTTACCAATAAAATCCACATGAAATAAAGACGAGGCTGGCCGTTGTGATCGCGAAGGGTAAGACACCGATGTGCAGTGGCGGTCTCTGGTTCCGATGTCGCATGGAACGTGAACGATTGTCCATTACACTGCTCCGCTGATTTAGTAGAATGCGTTTGAGTCTAAAGAAAGCAGCAGTACAGTACAACGTGGTCTGTTGTGACAAGAATCCGAGCCCCCGCATACCGGTAAGGCATCATGTCACAAACACGTTCACGTCTGAGTATTTCTAAGTAAATATTATTGAACGCCTAGAAAATGGCGCAAACATTAAGGATAGGCCTATTAATAGAGGGTTTAAGGTAGTATTTATTTATTTATTTGTTTATTTATTTATTTATTCATTCATTCATTCATTCAATCATTCATTCATTCGGCGCAAGCACTAGAGGCACGGACTGTCTCTACCGCTTGGTCCAAAGGGTTGTGGATTCGAATCCCGCCTCGGGCATGGGTGTTGTGTTTGAATTAGTTTAAGTAAAAGGAAACAAATAAAAGAAAACAGGAAAACAAAGATAACTTCGGTAAACGACCTCTGGCCCGTAAACTAAAAAAAAAAAAAAAAAAATTATTCGGTTGTTTATTTATTTATTTATTAAAAAAAAAACTAAAAGTTATAATTCTGTTGCCTGGAGGGAAAAGGTCTTAAGTAAATATTTTATACGTTTCAGGAGAGCAGTAGAAAATTGAAATTGGTGTCAATTATAGAGCTTTTTAATTAATAGGTTTTTCCTGAATGTTATCTGTTTATTTTCTTCTAAAATAGGTAATGTTGGTCATTTAACACTTTTCTTGATAATTTCCAAAAATAACCGCACTTAAGCCCTTTTAAAACTAGAACCCAAACTGAGTAGAAGGGCCTATGTAAACGTAAGACCTTTTTCATGTCGCAATAAATGAGAAATGTAAAGTATTAGGAATACAAAATGGGTCTTAAACAATTAGGCCCTATAGGACTGTTTACCCTGGTGCTTAAAGTTTTAAAAGGAAAGGGCATCAGTATGTGATAAAATGGCTAAAATACAAGTTAGAACTTTTTAATAGGGAAGCATGGAAAGTAAACATGTGATGGTTTGTAAGGAATAAAGTATTAAATATTCCTAAGTCCTTTATTCTGTGTGTGCTCGATTGGAAAAGTACTTAGGACATTTGGTAACGCTCTATAAATCCAGTCAGGTGTCTTATTTGACTTTAACCGTTTTGCCAGATTGTAGAGAATTGTTTCCGCTTTCAGAATATATAAAAATCTCATTTTCACAAAAAAATTGACTTAAGACCTTTTTCCTCCCGGCTACAGAAATTATAAAACAGTTATATTACCTGTTGTTCTGTATGGTTGTGAAACTTGAACTCTCACTTTGAGAGAGGAACAAAAGCTTAGGGTCGAATTCATAGTCATCACTTATAAAATGAGGAAACACTTAAGTAATGAGTGTTTCCTTAGCAATTGTTTTAGATTGTATTGCAGAGACGCTACTCTTTCTTATACACTGAGCATTTCCTTGACATCGAGAAGGAATGAAGTAATTCAATAATGAATCCGGGTGCAATAAGATATTATCGAGAGAATTAAAATCAAAATTCTAAAATTATATGGTCATATTATATTAAGAATGGAGGATTGACAGTGGCCGAAAAGTATAATGAACTGGTCATCTGCGGGGGTAAGGAGGGGAAGATCGCAATCTGAATGGAGACGATCAATACATTACGTAGGCATAATGTATCTAAGGAATATTATTCCTAGAGATGTCGAAGATCCCCTATTATGGAGATTGAATACCAGCAATCGGTGATTATACTAACTGGAAACGCTATTGAAGAATTGGAAGAAGATATGCATCAGAGTGCTGCATTGGAGTTAAATCGCTCGCTTGAACTCGGTCGAATGTCGCACGCTCGAGTGAGATAAGATCGGTCGTGATACGCTCGTAATAAACAGAAGCACAGTACAAGGTCATCTCACCGACATGTCTTATCTTGTATGGAAGATAAGATACACATATGTTTTGCTCACACGGTAAAAATAAGGCTGTATTTTCTGCGTTTATGACAAACGTCTAATGGAACGTACCAAAACAGTAACATGAAGTCATAAATAAAATAGTATGAAAAACTTCGATATACAGTTATTATTCCTAATTAATAATTATTCAATATTTGATTTACCACATATACAGGCCTAATATGATAGATCCATAGGGGAGAGTCGGGTAGTATCGGACATCGGGTAATATCGGACAGTGAGTTTCTTTCATCTACCACACGATGATAGTACCTGATTGACATGGTTATGTTTCTGTGATGTCGCATAGAGAAACATAACCATGTCATTCAGGTACTACCATATGGTGGTAGATGAAAGAAACGCACTGTCCGATACTACCCGATGTCCGATACTACCCGACTTTCCCCTACATAGTGTTCCGCCTACATACTGCGACAATGTAGAAACGTTTTACAAAATATTATTATATAGCAGTAAATTAATAAGAATATTAGTACAAAGGTGGGATATGATGGTAGGGACGGGATTAATCTTGCTCAGGATAGGGACCAATGGCGGGCTTATGTGAGGGCGGCAATGAACCTCCGGGTTCCTTAAAAGTCAGTAAGTAAGTAAGTAAGTAAGTAAGTAAGTACAGTAAGTACAGAGATAACGTCACAGAAAATATAATAAAACGAATAATCATGCTGCACAACTGTTACAGACGCAAAGATTGATACACTAATTATTAAAGATTATTATTATTATTATTATTATTATTATTATTATTATTACTAGAAAACTTGATACATTTCTTGCATTATCGTGATTGTGTTCTCCGTTTATAATAATTACATTTACATCCAATAACATCTATCAGATATGGCAAAAACAAAATCACTCCTGTGTGTGTGTGGGGGGGGGGGGAACATTTACCTACAACATTTATATTACATTTTAAAGCAAGTTTTGTAGTTGTACTATGGAGAGGTTAGTTAAACACTGCAAAGTTTTGGAATGATAAACATCTATGATGTTACTACACAGTTCATCACTGTAACAAGAACGAATGTCTAACGCTCGGCTTATACCGTTCGAGGATTTATCGCTCGCGACAATTTTAGCCATCATGCATGTTCGCTACCCATCGGATTATGCTATGAACTACTTGGCGCTCGAGCGAAAACGTCCGTTGCAGACCTATTATGCATACATAGCACTTCACATTGACAACATAATAAATTCATGGGATATGAACTCATGATGATTACTTTTACATACTCGTAAAGCCTAGGTTGGCCACTGCGCATACCGCGATAGGTGGGAGGTTATTGTTATTACACCTCTTTAATGCATCGTCCTTCATAATTGTTTAATTATCTTCTAGTTATCTTAATTTTTATGTCTTTAAACTTGCTGAAATGTAATTTCGTTATCCCTGACTAAGCAAGTGTGGATTTATGTTATAAATTTTTGTCATATCCTCCCACTCTTTTCTATTATGCAAATATTTCAACAACGATAAGAAATCTTGCCACTAAAATAATTTAATGGCGTCATAAAATTGTGGCCAGGAAGTTACAAAGCTTTTTCATCGAACACTTGAATTTACAGTCACGAAAGATTGCAATGAAGTAAATAGGCTATATACTGAAGAAATTCCCGTTAATTGAATCATTTTATAAGTAGTCTCTTGCCATAATTAGACAAGAAAGAACTGATATTTTGTATGCTCTTTAAGAGGAGACTTGTTCCCCTTTGGCGTTGGCTTTCTTGAATCAAGAGCATGATGGCTATGGAGATAGAAATCCCATATTTTCATGACGTCACTACTAGAATGAGGTGGTGTAGTCGGCGCCTTTTATCCCTCACGTTTATAGGATACCAAGTGAACATTGTGTAAATAGTAAAATTAGCGTATTGTAGTGTACATAGTGTAAAGGTTTTGTCATCCAGTTTGCTTTCAAAAAAGCTAAAAGTTAGAATTTTCAAACGTCATTTACACTATTATGTACAGTGTTATCTATTGTAATGCAAGGTATTTTATTTCTCAACACTGTAGCCTACGTATTTTGTAAATGGTGTATAATAGTGCAAATAATGTTTGAATAGGGTAGCATGTATGGGTGAATCCAGATATGCATATACATTGTTACTTGGAAGACCTGAGGGGAAACGCAGATGAGAGGATAATACAGAGCTATTCATAAGTCCGTGAAACATTTTAACAATTCATAATTACTAAACTACACAACGGATAACAAATTATTTTACACTAAAATAAAGAGAAGCTCTCCAAATTTTGTTACATACCTCACAGATGCTCAATGTGTCCACCTTTGTTGATACGGCAGACATCCATGCGGTAATCCATCTCTCCTCACATACGCTCCAGCATGTCACGGTTGACCAGAGTCACGGCAGCTATAATCCGGTGGCGAAATTCCTAGAGATCAGCGGGGAGCGGAGGCACACAGGCAATATCCTTAACAAACCCCCACAATAAAAATTCATACGGAGTTAAATCCGGTGATCGTGGTGGCCACTTCATTAATGCGTGATCTCGTCCCTGTGCGTCCGATCCATCTCTGTGACAAATTTAACGATTCACTGTCTCTTCGCTGGGTCCCGGACGTCCTTGCCAAGGAGCGGCATCACGGAATTTCACATACCAATTCTTGAT
Organism: Periplaneta americana; assembly: GCF_040183065.1. NCBI lineage: Eukaryota > Metazoa > Arthropoda > Insecta > Blattodea > Blattidae > Periplaneta > Periplaneta americana. Next base: position 143,903,912 of record NC_091119.1, read on the forward strand.
ACTGTTGAAAACAGGTGCTACCTTTTGAAATTGGACTCGAAATAGTCGCTGCAAAAGTCACAACGGACGAGGTCCTTTCATATTCCAACACACAAAACGATTACTAACGTTTAGTAAACGCCATTTTGCCACTATTGATAACTACTGCCACTTAGCTATAAATCATGGTAACTAGTGGCCAAGAGTGGGCTTTTCTTATTAAAAAAAACTTGGAAAGTTTCTCTTCCTATCGGCATAGTAATTACCATGCTCTGTTGCGTACTTCATTTGTTATTAAACTTTAAAATGTTTCACGAACTTATGAATAACTCTGTATTAAAGATAGAGGTAGGATATGATGGTAGGGACTGGATTAATCTTGCTCAGGATAGGGACCGATGTGGGTTTATGTGAGGACGGCAATGATCCTCCGGTTTCCTTAAAAGCCATAAGTAAGTAAGCCCGATATGTACTGTCTATATAAGTTTGGTAGTTTATATCGTAAAGATAATACGTAGAGATCAGGGAAGTGCTAATAATAATAAAATTGTTTACAGTTTACAGTAATTATTTTTAACATAAGATGCTAAATGAAAATGATATAATTTTAATCAAACAGTAAAACGAAAGCATATTTAAGAAATGTAGTACACATTTATTTAATTTTATTCAAGAGATTAGTAATGTTTGTATGTTCATAAATTAAAATATGCACATAATAGGACCTGATGATGACGATTAAATCGAAAACGTTTGTTTAAGAAAAGAAGATTATTAATAAAACTTGACCGTTTATTATATCATATAAAAACAGGTAAGTTGTTGACTCAAATATTAACTTCAATCGTATTGAAACTTATGAGTCAGCTTGAAACTAAGACTTCAGAGAACATCACATAGACAAAGACAAACATTCATGACGTTTGAGCTGACTGGATTTGAACCCATGACAGTGCCTTCGTGCATAGTCAAGTCTGACAGGCGAACGTAAGTTCAGCATGAAGCCAATCCTTTAACCCAGACATCACAACGGACAGACAGTGTCAAATGCGGAATTCGAACACACTTTCGTTAGTCTCGAGGCAAAGACAAAGCTGCGTCCGAGCTATGGCGTACACAATACAGTGTACATAATGGCCATCTTAATTTTGCTTTATGCTCCAATAAATCGTGACTTAGTATCAACTGTGTAAGTTAAGTGGTACTGTTTCTCTCTTTTACCCGACCTCTATCGCGTATTAACCTTCTCTGTTACATTTGTACTCTTCGACTGCAAAAATTCCGTCATCCTTGACACTTGGCACGAGTGTACAAAAAGAAGGCAGTTGTTGTAGTCTCGGCATAATGACTCTCGGAACAACAACCCATATCTTCATCTCTGTTACCGAACACGGTCGGTTTTGCTTGTTTTTAGAGGAAGGATCCTGTTCCACCAAGCACGCCGCGTTTATGCTGGTCATCAGTATGCAAGCGCGTTCTTAACTGCTACAGACTGTCTCAAAAATTACATTCCTCTCTCGACGCAATGTAGAGAAGTACTTTATTAATTCCTTATTTATTCTTGTCTTCCTAATTTGCCTTATTCCAATCCATTCTACATTTTTATTTCTAGTTTCTGTTTTTCATTTCTTTCTCTGTCCATCTCGTCATCTTTTACTTTCCTCTTTAAATTCTATATTCATTCATTCATAGTTTTCTCCCAAGTGCACGTCTTTCACTGCAAATCCGGCATTATAAAATGTTTCCGATTTTCCATCTTTCTCCATGTCCCGGCATATGATCCTTATATCTAGGGATCGTCTTATTGTCTATCATCTAATATCTTCTTCTGCTCCGAACTTTTCTCCCGTTCACCGTTGCTTGCAGTGCATCCTTCAGTAGGCAGTTATTTTTGATCAGTGACCCAGCCAATTTCCTTTTCTCTTCCCGATCAGTTTCAGTATTATTCTTTCTTTACCCACTTTTTCCAGCACAGCTTCATTTCTTATTCTGTCTGTCTATTTCACATACTCTATTCATCTCCATATCCACATTTCAAATGCGTCTAGTCGCTTTTTTCACTTCCGCATACCATGTTTCTGCCGCACACTATGACACACTCCATACAAAACACTTCACTAGGCTCTTCCTTATTTTTTTTTTCCATGGGTCCGCAGGATATGCCCCTTTTTCTATTAAAAGTTTTCTTTGCCAATGCTATCCCCCTTTTGATTTTCTGACGGCATCTCATGTTCCTATTTGCATTATACCCGAAGTATTTAAAGCTGTCCACTTGCTGTACTACTTCATTTATAATTCACACGTTTAAAACGGAATCTTTACCGTGTTTGCAGTTTTTCTTGGGAAATGTAAATGCTGTAGTTTCCCGTTGCTTTCCGCACACCATTCTCTCTCTCTCTTTAGCATCTTAAAAGATCCCAAGAGGCCCCAGCGTGGAGGTGAGGAGAGTGGATTTGATTAATTAGGCCCTCCGTACTTCACCGAAATTCACCGCAAGAGTTAAATATCAGTTCTATCAGGATTTTTGACCCTATTAGAGACCTGAAAATTCCAATTAGGCTTTACCCGCCATTTCTATATCATCCTTCTTTTTCTTGAACCTCAGTTTCCATTTTCTTCTATCTCTTGTTTAGTTTTTCTTTTTTTTTCTTTTCTTTCCTTTTTTATTCCCTTATCCTGTTGTTCGTTCATTCTTCTTTTTATCCGTTTACTTTCGTCTTTCTCTTTTTGACTCCTTCCTTATTGCCATTTACGTTCTTAATTCCTTCCTTGCCACTTTCTCTGATAGTGTTTGTCATGTGTGGCATTAGAAATTCGAATACCTCAGAATGACTTTAAGAGATCTTGAAGATTCTTTGCGCAGCCTTCTTCGGCCAAAACCCTGTCCCAGTTTCACGGTATGTATAAGAACCCTGACATAGGCAAAATTGTGATTGAGCTGTTTCTCTTCCAGCTACTGTATGTTGTCTTGCACCGGGATGAAAAATAGGACGCAGTTCGTTTCAAGTGCTCCAGCAACTTATTTAGGAGACGTTAAGTATAATTTTCAATGGTAGTGACTTTTTATCCTCACTGTAATCTTAGCCAAACCGGTTACTAATAATGACTACTGCAAAATCAGCAGAGGTGGTTAGTATGCGAATCAAATTATATCCGCAATTAATATTGTCGCGGTAACCAAATATTACAAAGGCAATTTGATTCACATAGTAACCACGTCTACCGATTTCACAGCCCTCATAATTAGTAACCGGTTTGGCTAATATTACTCCCTTGTTGTAATATAGTTCGACAACTTAGTAAAAAATGTTATTACGAAACACGATACTTGCAGTACGTCCATCCTCCTGGCAGACGAAGACATCCGTACAGATCTGCTCAGAAGCCAGTGTTACATATTGTCAAGATCGAAGTCTGTATCACTGTACACACCTTCACTATAGTTGCTACACGACTGTTAATGAAACTATGTACAGTGCAGGGTTGCCAGACGTCCTGGATTTTAATGGTGTGTCCTGGATTGAGTTACATTTGTCTCGGAATGTGAAAAAAAAATTGAAAAAAAAAAACTTTTTTTTGCTAATTTCTATCATTCTTCTTCTTCTTCTTCTTCTTCTTCTTCTTCTTCTTCTTCCCTTCAAGTATTAGGCCAAATGGCCTGTTCTATAATACTATTTTTACAATTCCTTATTCAGTTTTTCAGGATTCTGTCCAACTTATGTACAACGTCGTCCTCAGTTCCTCTTGGCGCCTCCTGTCGGGTTGTAGGGAAATAAAAATGATAGCTAATGTTGTAGTAGCATATATATTAATAATTACATAGTATCTTTACTCTCTACTCTCTTTGGAAGTTGATTTATTTTTAAACGATTTAAACACTATATCATGCAATTTTTTTTTCTGTATGGATCAAGCTGTGATATGACATTATTTTTCCTGACTTTACCAATAATCCCAAGGAGATTCCATAACTTAACAAAAATATAACAAAATTAAACATTTAGGCTCTATATAATTACTTGAAATACATAAAACGAGTAAAATCAGTTGTGTTAGAAACTGAATTAATTCAAATGTGTAGTCACGTAAAGGTACGCAGTATCATCATCTATCCAGGATTCCTGACGAGAGAATGTGACAACCCTGGTACAGTGTCATCGATTAGTCTTTTGTTTTGCCAGTACTATTTAAAATTTTAATTAACGTGGTCACATATCCACTGCTATACAGTAACGGTTAGCATGACCGACCGTGAAACGAGCAAGACCGCGTTCAAATACTGGTTGGGACAAGTTATCTGGTTGGCGTGTTTTTTCCCTCAACCAATTGAAGCAGAATTGCTGGGTGACTTGGGGCGTTGGATCTTGGACTCCTTTCGCCTTCATTAATTTCAACTTCATATATCATTTTTCAGTAGTTTCAGAGCGACCGAAGATGCAGCAGATGCAGTACCGTGACTTGCATTACATCTGCATAAGTATCAGAGAGACGGAGGGACTTTCATAGCGTACTCTATCGGATCTGGGTGATGTGCAGCTGAATCGATAGATGGTAACAAATAGTGAATCACAATACCTACAATAATGCGATCTTCAGGTCGATATAGGAAGATGAAGCAGGGATGTAGTTCCGTAACTTGCATACAGACCTGAGGAGGCTACAGAAGTCACAGGTGGGCTGAGGTGTCTAGTTCTGTTGGACCGGGTTTTGTAGCTGAATCGACAGATGGCACCAAACAGTGAATCACGCGTAGGAATGCGGTCCGAAGGACTTCAATAATCATCCCATAATAAGAAGTTCGGTACAATAGGCTGTCTTAGGCTGCGGTGCAAGACTTCGGGTTCTCAGTAAGGAAAAAAAACGTGATCACCAATGGCGCCCGCAGGTTTAGTCAATGGCAGTAACAATTGCTACTACTGAGATTTTTGTTCTTGTACGAGTTCTTTTTTATTTTTCTTTATGAGTTCGATACATGTTTTCTCGGTAAACAAATCAACAATAGCGAGTGCTTCAAACTAAGAATGCGTGCGCAGAGTAATTTAGATTTCATAACTGGCTATTTTTTATGTTCAGTTTTCTCTCTCTCTCTCTCTCTCCTCGTCCATCCGTTTCCTCTCATTTTCTAACCATCTTGCTACCACTGAGATTGGATCCTCCGGGTGCCCTTGGTGGTCACATTAATTTTTTTTTACATTTATCTTAACGACAGGTAATATTGAAACTATCGGACCATCGCATTCACGGTTGAGTCGGTGCACATATTTTGGTAACATATGTCGAGCGGTACCGTATACTGAAGATTTTACGATCCTTTCACTTTGTCACAAACTAAGACACGAGTTTCTTTGTTGAAAGGCGCCCGAACTAGCTAAATGCACAACTGCATAGATCTTTTATTATACCTCTGCCTCTATGCAACGTCACAGTTTGCGGTGAGGGGGGAACAGAGATAGCTTGTAATGCTTTTTAATACTCTGAGGCCTATGATCAAAATGTGCCATTTGAAATTTAACGTTCACTCACCGGCAGAGATACAATGCAACATCTGTAACAGTTACTACCACCAGTTCACAATCCGCATAGTATACTTAATTTGTTTCGTTATTGTGTTTCTTTCTTCATTTTTCTCTAGTTATTTTTATTTCGTTTTCCTTTCAAATGTAATTACTTGCGTTAGACTCCTAATCTATCGTTTAAAAATGAATTAACAGGTTTTTAATGCACTTTTTTTACTTATAGTAATTAACTCGGACTTGACAAAAATATTTACAAGCCACATAGTAATGTGTATATTTTCAAGATTAATTGCATGTAATATAAATTCGCAGAAAGATGTAAAATTTCCCGTCCTAGTTTCTGCAACCAGTTTTAATTTGTTTTTGATATTAGAATTGTTATATTTCCTAGCAAAGAAGTGTTGAGCTTGTATTCGCAATAATGAGTCACGTGAAGAGAAATATCCCAGAGAATTCCCCATGGCTAGGAAGCAGGAAAAGCAAGATTCTGAATTACTTAAATGCTGGCACATAATGGCTTTCGCCGTCCAGTTTCCGAGAACACACTGTACTCGTCTTGCTTCTGGAAAGGAATCCTGCTGTCATCAAATCGTTTTCGCTATTTTATTTCATAGAACTGGTTTTGCTGACTACTTTTTTTTTCTTTCATCTTCTCTCACTCTCCATCTCAACTCTTTTCTTTTTTCTTTTTAATTTTAACCTTGAGGTTATCTGGGAGTTGCCCTTTGTGCTAAATCTAGCGTGGATCGTAAATAAACAAGTATGACTGCTTATAAATGGTCAGATAGAAGGTCATGGCATCTCAACACGACTGTGAAGGGGAATGGGGAGGTACGTTGTCAGGAAACTTTTTTTTTTCTGTTCAAGTTCTGACTGCTGATTGCTGAACTCTCACTCGCATTGTCATGCTCGGTAAAAAAAAGTTCTGTACAGTCAATTGACTGTAATGGCTCGTAGTGAAGGTTGCTTCTGCTGTCAATTGGTTATAGATAAACCTCTTTTAAATAAAAGCATTCAGGAAGGGAATAGTTTATTTACTAAAATTATTTAAGGCGATTATTTAATTCAGTTTAGTAAACAATACGTTAGCTTGTTTGTTTTATCTTTCCTCTGCATAGTTACAAATATGGCAACATGAAAGATGTTTATATACTCATATCTCTCTCCCTTTAAAACAGTAGTTTCCTTACAGTATGTTATCAAGTTGTTTTCTAGAGCGTATGTCCGTTTTACTTTCGGGAGATTAGGGGTCATTTCTTGTGTCAGTCTGTAATGCTCATAGTAGTATTATCTCATAATGACGTAAGTGCCTGACTCATGCTCTCGTAAACTTGTGCGCTTTTGGCAAGGACCTGCATTCTATAATCGGCAGACATACACTTATTTAATATGTCATACAGTAGAATACACCAGACTAGAAGTGAAGAGGCCATATGGTACATATCCCAGCCATCAGAAATATGTCAGTTTACAAGTGGCTCCTTCTTTCCCCACATTTCATAGTATAGATATTTTGCTTGTTCCGACGTCACACCACTTTCCGTCGTATCCTAAATCTGCATTCATCTCATCCGTGAGCTCAGACTTCCATCTTCTTTCTAACGTTTCTCCGCTGTATTGACAAGTATCAGCCAGCAACACGTGTTATGAATGCTTAACTCCTTAATTCTATATTTTCTTAATCTGCTTTGGATAACTTCGTTTCTAGAATATTTATTCGATTATTGGAAATGAATTGATATTCTAAAAAAATACAGTCTTCCGACTTTCAGTTTTTCCTTCCTAATTTTACATACTCTAATGCAGGGATTCCCAACCGGTGTGTCGCGCAGCTGTATGGAGTGTGTCGCAAAATTTTAGAATTGAAAAATAAATTTTATTGCATCCAGAAAGTCTCTTTAGAACGCATTTTTTATTTGCAACGAAGTCTTTGATATGGTACATTTTATTTTGAGACAGACTTTACCAATGAAACGTGAACACCTGTAACAATGCTCACTTCAGTTTTTCAACCATAAGACCACGTATAGAGAAACTCTATACAACCGACCAAGCGCAGACTTCATATTAACTTAAATAGGCGAGTTTTCAAAAACGATAATAAAAATCTTTTATCGGACATCCAGCATAGATAGGTTGGGATTTTTGACACATACCTTTGTTTTTTTTCTAATACCACTCAAGTTGCTGCTTGTTCTTTTAGAATTTTTGATTGCGTGTTAACATCAATTTATCTACAACACTGGATGTCCGACACTACATGCAAGTTGTTACCAGTTCCCTTTTTCTGGCGGAACGTGCTGGAACGGCACCTTTTTGTTGAATTTTTCATCATGGAACCGATATATGTGTGAATAACTATGTTTTTAATATAATTCTTCTTTGAATTCCGCTTAGATATTGGAAATCTTAGTTGGAGGTTAAAAACGACAAAATTCTCATGCAATGAACAGTAATCTCTTTTGATTCTAAAATTAGAGCAGAAGTTTAATATTTTTCACACAGTTCAGGACTAATTTTGAAATTTTTGACACCCCATCTCCCCGTCCGCTATAAAATATTCTACACAGAGTTCGACCACCTTTTTCTCCAGAAGAAAAGTACTGTTTATTATTATATTATTACTATTATTATTATTAATAAAATCAAATAAGAATGTCGCGATATCGTGGGCGTCCAGTAAAGTGTGTCGTCAGTCAAAAAAGGTTGGGAACCACTGCTCTAATGTCAGGCACTTCCTACAGAAATTTGTCTTCACCTCCCTTCCGAAAATCGAAGATTCACTCACAAATATTTGCCGCTGGAAATTCTTTCGCTTGATTCAGGATTAAACAACTTTTCTGTGCATAGTCTTTCTCTTTACATTTAATTACAAATTAAAAGAAATTAAAAGAAAGGAAATTCAACGCTGCCCAGCGCGGAAATGATTATTACTTACCTGTTCTGATAATTAACTGAAAGAGCTTGCAAAGAAACAAATATCCAGAAGTATTGTCCTTGAAAGCATTGAAGTTTAGCCCTCAGGATGGTTAAAAGAACAAAAGCAGGAAATAATTTGCATTTCACTCAGCGCTAAAGTTACTTGCTGCAGGTAGAGATAAGACACAGGCAACTTGGGGGTTTTATTCCGTGAGGCGCGCACTTACCCTGTTTCGGATGTTGATAGGCGTCTGTTTTATAGCTACCCTCCCTCTCCTTCTCTATTTCTCTCTCTCTCTCCGTACTCTCAAACCTTGAGCGTAAAATACCTTAAACTTCACACAACCTTGGCGTGATTTTTGGTCGCATTTGCATACTCTTTACGGCGCTACAACTCCCCGTATCCTACCGTAGTGTTAAGACCGGGAGTGTTTTCCATGACGCATGCTATTATCAGTGGCGTAATCCTTGGATTTTTATGACGTCGTAGGTTATAGAAATTTCAAGCGTTAGCGTGGCTCTGTATAAATGTCATTAATTTAAACTGAACCAGTTGACGAACTTCATAGAAGCACAGTCTGGTATATACAGTCACGAAGCTCAATACGTAGTAAATATGCATCCATAGATAGGTGTTAACCACTAGGATCGCTACTATCGCCTCATTACAGACAATGCGAAATAGTATAGTCCGAGCATCGGATCTGTGCCCCCGTAAGATATGCGAACTGAACCATAATTCCTTTTCAGCCTCAGCAATTCATTTCTCTCCCTGTATTCCTATTTCTCTCTTTTCTATCCCTCTCTCTTTCTCTCCCCCACTACTCACAATTTTGAGCCTTCTTGCGGGACAGATTATTTGCACTTGCAGTCCAGTGTTGTCAACTCAACATGAATACTGTAGCACGGAGTGGTGAAAGAAATATTATTAAGCAAGTAATAGCATTTTGCATAAGTCAATCAGCGTCATTAGACCTACTTAAATTAAATTATGAATAAGTAATAATTAACCTTACAGTATTATAAGCAATATTCAAGAGACATGACACTGTTTAACGGAAGTTTGGCAACATCCCTATTCGGCAAGGTTCGTGGCCTGCTGTTTGACGTAGTGGGAGAGAAACGGGTGGAATGGGGTGAGTAGAGGCGTTAACTTTTCCAAGAACGACGACAGCGCTGAAGGGGCATAGATCCTATGGTCCGACAATACCTGCATAGTCTATTGTTCCTAGTGCCCCCACAACTCAAGCTTCGTGACTGTATATACTAGACTGTGATAGAATTGCTGTATGCTACGCGTCATTATGGCTACTGAGTAAATGCTATCACAGCTTAAGTTATATGTACAGGCTGTATTTGTTACTATGGTTACAATGGCAAGGTAGTCATCATTACCTAACAACTTCAAATTAGTGTATCTGAAAATATTGAGAATAGGACACATGTTTATGTGATAGTTTTTGCTCAGAATTTCTCCAGAAATAAGCTATGTAAAGGCTAGTTCACAATAAAACGGGAACGGAAACGACAACGAGAACGAGAACGGAAATATTGTTAAAATAAATGTATTTAAATATGAGCATTCACAATTAACTATTGTGAATGCTCACATTTAAATGCATATATTTTAACATTATTTCGGTTCTCGTTATCGTTATCGTTTCCTTTTCTGGTTTATTGTGAACTAGCCTTTAGTGGCATTAACTCCTCGTGAATCACTCTGTATAGCAAGATATGACTTACATAATGAATGCAAACGTAAGAGCATACCTTGATGAATGGTATCCATGGTCAAATATTTGATACATCACTTGAACTCAACATACACAGCACGATGAATTATTAAAAATTTTTAAAGAACACAAATTTTCTAGCTAGTCTTGATCGGAAGTGTCAACTTATGAGAAGGATTACACTAAAAGTATAATTGCCAATCGACATGAATTTACGCTTGTAAGATGCATTAACTGTTATAGATTCAGTATGGCATAAATATTTTCCTAAAAAATAAAAACGATTTTTTTCCCACTTTTGGCCACGAAAGCAGCACCTCTTATCCCACTGTGCATCGGCGGAATTTCAACTATAGTCGTGTCGCTGTTATTTCCGGTGTGACTCCTCCTCTTTGCGTACGCCTTAGGAAGTGAAGGCTCTATAAAGTCTAGGTAGGTAGTATCGTTCGCCATTTTTGTTCTTCCGTTGCCCAGCTACCAGACGTGGAATCTATCTGCCGCACCGTTAAAAATTATCATGTCGTAGCTCCTATGATAATAAATCAAATGCATTGTAATTGAGAAAATAACTGAGCGGTAAATAGCGTCCTCGTGTACTTTCTGCGAACGCCAACGAAAGAACAAAAATGGCGGCGATTATATTAAGTATTATCGAGCCTTAGGAAGTGCATAACGTCATCAGTAGCGAATCACGAGGCACACACGTTTAAATGTAGCCGACCTGCAACGTAATTGGCTACCGGAAATAAGAGCGACGGGACTATAGGTTGTGCGGATGTTGTAAGCCAACTGTACTCTACGGATCATCAACTGTCATACTTGAATTTTCTTTGTTGACTTGCTCTTATGAATTTTCGTCTCATTTTTTCTCTTTTTCTGAATTGTAATACTATGTAAAAAAGAGGTGTCATTTAGTATAAAAAGTTGCATGCCTTTTCCCTTATGACAGGTGGCAACCGATATTCCACAGCTGGATATGGACCGAAGGGTCTTCCTAATTATATAAAAATCTATGTATAATCGTATATTAAATAATACAAGTCAAGGACGCGGAAAGAGTTTTCCTTTTTCTGATCTCCCCCTTCCCCCCCCCCCGGATCCAGTCGACCCTGAACGAGATAGACCGGCCGTATCATGCACCTTCCATTAAATAATCCGATTAGTCTGGCAGGTTTGTAGATAGCACTTAAACGGACAATTTATGAAGATGCTTGAGTTGTATTCTACTTTTTTTTTTCTCCTGGGTCGGATCCTATATCCCCCTTCCATTGTCGGTACACGAACCTCATCAGGGGGCCTGAACGACCTTGTGGACCATGTAGGTCTATAAAAATGGCCGGAATTAGATGCAAGAATGCCACAGCTGTAGTATCAGGTTCCACGCTGGCGAATTCGTTTCATATCAGACCACATGATCTCCCACTTTTCGTTTTTACTGAGTAACAGAAGCGTGCTGACTGAGATCTGTGAGATATATGACGGGACCCTTTTATGTCTCTGAGCAATATGGTGCCAAAGAAAGATTTCTAGAAGATTACGGAGGATTTAATGATGAGTTACGCAGTTAAATTATTCGTAGGGGACAAAGAATCGTATTTGAGATGTTCCATTAATGTCTGCTAGCGTCTCTAGGAGTTTTAGTTAGGTTTAATAACCGCGGGAACGCATGCAACTTATAATTACATTTTATTAGTCCTGGCTAACGTCTGGATTTATTGGAGTTACAGTGGAAACGCATTTATTTATAGACACCTTGGTCCGTAGCTCAATTCGCAGAGTACTGTCACAGTCTAGTATATAAGTACAGTCACGAAGCTCGATACGAAGTAAATATGCATCCATAGATAGTTGCTAACCACTAGGATCGCTAGTATCGTCTCATTACAGACAATGCGAAATAGTACCGGCACTGTCTATTGTTCCTAGCACCCTCACAACTCAAACTTCGTGACTGTATGTACTAGACTGTGGTACTGGCTTACGACTGCGGACCTCAGTTGAATTCTCGACGATGGCGGAGTTATATGTGTGATGTAAAAAGTCAAAGTCGCGGGACATTTTCTTCGAGTTCTCCCATTTTTCAGTTTTTATTTCACCAAAGTCAAAACGGAACTGCCCCTGAACACGAGCTTTGCTCTTCACAGACAATTTCATGTAGGCCTAACGTTTTATGTTTTATATGTTATTATTATTATTATTATTATTATTATTATTATTATTATTGAAATGAAATAAAGTCTCTCTTTCGAAAAATAGGGCAGATACTTGTTTTTGACCGGTGTCGTATCGACTGATGTAGCCAGATGCCGTGTTGCTAATTTGAGCTGGTTCGGACTTTCATTAATGTGATCACAAACATTTAAATCGCGCTTCTCGACTTTGCTCTTTAATCAGTCCCGCAAACAATAATCTAATGGTGTAAGGTCTGGTGATCTAGGTGGCCAAGAAATGACACCACCGCGACCGATCCAACGCCCAGTATAGGTTTCATTGAGTTACTGGATCACTGAACGGCTGAAATATGCAGGACCCTATCTTGTTAAAAGTACATACCAATCCGTGCAGCCATCTTTCAAATATTCTGGGAATACATTTTACAGGAACTCAAGGTACTGACTGTGATCCGTTGAGATTGTTGTCCAAAATAACTGGACCAATGAGATTGTCATCATCAATAATACCACACTACATGTTAACTGCAGAACGACACTGAAAATTATTTTACATGATTTTTTGACAGAATTTCTGCCGCTTGACATCTCCTTTATGAATATGTTGCACATGTTGGTGATGAATTGATGATACAGATGTACGTTTTGCTCGTGTTTGTGGAATACCAAATTGTACAGCAAGTCTTCTAGAGCTAGTAGTTGGGCTGTATGAAATTATTTGTACAGTGTTCTCCAGTTCATTTACAACTTGTTCGCTTTGTTGTTCAAATACAATATGGCCACTGGGAAGAGTACCACGTACACGTAATATGTCAAACATCCTCATGAACACCCTTCTGTCGGGTACTATGCGGTCAGGAAACCGTCGCGACCTTAATGTCGTCTATCACCTGACATCATCATCATCATCATCATCATCGTCGTCGTCTTCGTATTCTTCTTCTTCTTCTTCTTCTTCTTCTTCTTCCCCGAACTCTTATTCCGTTCACAATTTCTTTCAGTGTATCTTTAAGTAGGCAGTTTCTTCTTAGCCAGTGACGCAACTAATTCCTTTTCTCTTACTGATCACTTTCAGCATCATTCTTTCTTCACCCACTCTTTCCAACACAGCTTCATTTCTTAGTCTGACTGTCCAATCCACACGTTCCATTCTTCTCCATATCCATATTTCAAATGCTTCTAGTTGTTTCTCTTCACTTCGTCATAATGTCCATGTTTCTGCCCCATACAATGCCACACTCCATAATTAGCACTTCACTAGTATCTTCCTTAGGTTAGGTCAAGGTGGCTACGGGAGGGTTAGGACGATCCTTTGCACGTCGGCCATACTAAGGCCTATTGTGTACTCCGAAGTGTATGGGATGAATGAGGATGAGGGTGTACCAGCCCGCTGGCCGCATGTGACCCCTCACCCGCTCACCCAATGGAAGCCTCCTATCCTCCCCCGCTCTAAGTTCATTCCGCCAAGGTGACCAAGGAGCACAGGATCCATTCCAGCGGCCCTTCCAAGGTGTCGAAGCGCCCTTGGAAGTGCTCTTAAGGAATGAATCCTGACAGAGATATTGCGGAAGACTAGGAACCCAGGAATGGTAACGGAGAGGACGCCCCCTCCCGTAAGCGGATGAAGACATGCGTCTTGACCTGAATATGGCTGTTGAGTGAGATGAGAAATATGAATGATATGAAATCTAAATTCTTTTTCTACACGGGAGGGGAAGGGAAAATGGACCGTGGCAATGAAAATTCCAACTCGACATTTGCCTAAGTAACTGTGGAAAACCACGGAAAAACCACAGTCAGGTTTGTCGGTCCAGGAATCGAACCACGGACCTCCCGAATACATAACTTCAAAAAAACTTTTAACTACTTTAACCAAAAAAAATTCCGCTCAGTTAGTGTCTTTCCTTAGTTCTTTTTCCAGAGGTCCGCAAAGAAACTCCTTTTTCTATTAAAAGTTTATTTTACCATTGCTATTCTCCTTTTGACTTTATGGTAGCAGCTGATGTTACTGCTCTTAGTACACCCAAGTATTTGAAGCTATCCACTTGTCTACAGCATCGTTTAGAATTAAAGGGATTAAAAATACATTCTTGTTACATTAGATTACGAAAAATATTTCTAGGACCAAATCGAAACGTTTCTGCATTACATTCAATAGCTCTAGTAATGTTTTCTTTTAGTCAGTTATTTAACGACGCTATATCAGGTTCTAAGTTATTTAACTTCGACGCAAGTGAGAATAGTGAGATAGGAGGTGGTATTTTGCAAGATGAGAAAGAGGATTCGCCTTACAGCTGGGGGAAAAAAAACTTTGAAAAAAAAAAGCCTATCAGATAATAGGCCTACTATAAAATAATGTCAGTTTCGTAACAATATACACTGCAATAATGATGTCAAGTGTCTGAAACGTAGTTGACTGAAACGTAATAAATTAACAGCATGTGCAGAAAAGTTCTAAAATTAGCCTGCTTAAAACGTGACTGACAAACAGTACCAGTAAGGATGAATTTGTAAAGGGGCAATTTTGATATAACGATTAAGTATTCTAAAATATACAGTAGCTTGATTTGGTCACACAAGTAGTCATGGTAACCGTGTTCAGATTCCTTGCGAGATAAGCAGACATTGAAAACTGGAAGTTGAGGCGCTTTGCCTCGTTGTCTGGAATACAGGTAGCTGGAAACAGCCCTCGGCATTCCACGAAAGGATGAGTGATGGATGGAGATTACCATGGCTCGGGAAACCGGTCTCACTCGAGATTAGTCTAACGACCCTTGAGATAGACTTAACAACGTGGAATTTATATGCCTTTGAATGTAATATTGGCCCAAAAAATACCTGAGGCAAAGCCTTACAAAATGAAAACTTCTCATTTTACATGATGTATATCAACGTACACGGTTTCTCCTTTTCTTTCCACTCGTTTGTTATTATTCTATTAAAAATTCAGGGCGCAGTGTAAATTGCACCTATTATCCGACATATAAAAGAATAATAGCGTGTTAGCGTTGAATTGTGCTTTGTTTACCAGTCTTACAGTAGGCCTATGAATTTATATTTACATTTTGTATGATGCACAGTAGATAGTACGTTCGATACATCATTAATAATGTATTATTATTATTATTATTATTATTAATTTAGGGTTCGGATTTCCATGATCTAGAAACTCTGCAAATATGCATGTACTTATGCCCGAAAAAAGAATACCAAAATATGACACAAAACAAATGACTAATTTTTTTAAATTTAATTAGGAAACTTTTTATACACTATTTACAAAATTATTTGAATATTAACTCTTTGTATTGACCATAGCAGACTGTTCAGCCATAAAATAGAAGTGGGAATGGAGGAGTGAAATGCTGTTCTCCAAGCAGGAGATTAACCGTGAAAGGAATGTGCTTACTATCGCGTCGTCTATTGGAGGGAAGTTGATAATATTACCGTTATAACGTCAGTTTAAAAAACATGCGCTCTCCTGCATATGTTATTTCCTGTATGGAGGGATTAAAAGACCAGGATATAAACCGTGATCTAATTTTGTAACTAGGGTAATATAAATATGAGTGTATCAGTGTTATCGTTTGTGCTTTGAGAGTTAGCCAATGGAGATCCGTGTACCCACGTGTGTGACCTTATGACGTCAACATTCATTCATAGCATCACCCCGCTGCGTCTCATTTCCCTGAGACTTTCTCCTGGTTGGAGTACAGTATGTCCGTCTGTACTCTGAATGACTTTCTTCACGGCTATTTTAACAGGGTCATTGACTTACGCAAATCTAGTTTTCAGGTAAAGCTCCATGTGAAGCAGACGAATAAATTCAAGGGAAAAATTATTCCGGGGCCGGGTATCGATCCCGGGACCTTTGACTTAGCACACCAACGCTCTACCGACTGAGCTACCCAGGAACTTCACTCGAAACCGTCCCAATTTTTACATTTTTATCCACATAACTCGAGACGCCAGAAACCCACTTTGAGTGCACACAAACTCTGTGTGACTTGAAATTGTGTAGAAAAAAAAATTTAAAAATACATACGTACCAAATAGAAGAAGATAATTTAGGCTCTAAAACCTTATAAATAGGTCGCAATGGACAAAATAAGCATTTTAGGCACCAAAAAACCGCTTTCAAGCGTTCATATAAGATGTGAAGATATTTAACTTTTTTTTAGTTTATCCCTACAGAAAAAAATAGGCATTTAATCTAAAGTCCGAGTTGTAGTAATGACGTATATTGGTTTAGTGCTAACATTAAAGAAAAACGTATAGGTGCTCTATGACGTTGTTTTTATACTTTATTTTTTTTCATGGAGTGCAGTTTCATAGAAAGGACTTTGCCGACAGACCTTCTACTGCCCCCTACTAATTGGTTGTCATAAATAAATGTCTTCCTTACTATGACGGACAACTTGTCTTCTCTTGTTAGTAACCAATCACAACCCTCGTTCAGAAGAATTGACAGGTGCCCGTCAAATCCACGTGGAGGCAGAGTTGCCGCATCGTTTCCGAATTCCAAGAATCCCGTCAGTTTCACTGCATAATTTCGAAGGTCATCAGGATTGTGACAACTGTGCAATGTTGGGACTAGGGGACAGGATGGAATTGTCAGAGCTGTTGTGTAGAAAGTCATAAATCTGTAAATGGGTGTTCAAAGGAGCCACCGAACTGCACTCCTTGAAATAAAATAAGGTATACATTATTGTTTAATCACCGCAAATACAAAGAAGTTTGCTATTTGGTTATTACTTATTTTGTAAGACCATTAAACACAAGTTGTGCTTTTTTGGGCGTAAATACACCAGAGAGAGAGAGAGAGAGATATATGGCAACAGGGGGAGGATAGGGTATAGCACTCAAATCAAAATCAATTGAATGAATACGACCCATGTTAGCTCAACACGATCAATAAGTGGACGATGATGAGGTTAAGTTTATTTTAACTTCGTAATTAATTACATTGCCTGCAAAAGTTTGTTTCGTCTCCCCTGCCCCTATTAGATACACACGCACACACATAGAACAGAAGCCTCACAATGTAATTGGACCTTCCGGAGTGTGTGGTTAGTGCTCTCCTATTGACGGCCACCTAACCAGATAGCAAGAGAGACAGAGAGAGAGAGAGAAAGTCGACCAACCGCCACTGAAACCCCAACGCATTAAAAGTTTTTGTCCAAATTGACTAACTTTTCCCTCTCTCACTCACTCTATGAGTTTGCATCTCTGTCTGTCTCTCTCTACACGTCATGTCGAGAGCTCCAACGTTGACGGAAGGGTTCGGTAAAGAGGCAGACGAAGAGGAGGTGGAGGACGAAGTGAACGTAAACATGGAGTTTATTTTCCATGTAACGTGTTATCCCCTATCAAACAAGTTTGGAAACCTGACACAAGTTAAGGATCACCGTATCACGAAAGTAAGCTAGATTGTGTTGCAGATTTTGAATTTGATGAAACAGAAAGTTCCCAACGTTTCGGAACTGTCTTTCTAACGCCAGAATGAGAAACAGTTAAGAAGATCTTACAACTACTGTCATCCTCTGAGGAGTTTAGGGCTGAGAGGAATGCGGTTCCGACTAGTCTAGCGCGGTACTGGAGTGGGAGGGAACAGTGACATCGCCAGTCTGGAAGGAAGTACAATCATACTGAAAAAAATGCCCAATTTACGAAGAGCAGTATGCCTATTAGTTTTCTAACGTATTTTTGGCCAGATAGAGATACAACCATTCGTACTTACGTGTTCAGAGAAGGAAAGTATTGTAGAACATTTTATTTATTTATTTATTTATTTATTTATTTATTTATTTATTTATTTATTTATTCTAGTGAAGTTAAGGCCATCACACCATCAGAAATACAAATGGAATAAAATAAATAAACATAAAATTCATAATAGAACTACAATAATATAAATGAAAAGAAGAATCATACTATAAAATTTAGTGATTAGTAGAATTGAATTAAATTTGTATAGTAATCAATTTAAAAATAATAATAATATTATTAAACTGCCCCCCATTGAGGGTAGCCCTTACGGACTCAGTATATCCTCAAAAAAAAAATTATACATATGTAAACATATATATTAAGTTTTAAAAAAGGGAAACAAAGAAAAGGGCGTGAAAAATTGCAATTGCTATTACTGTGGCACCATGTGATTAATTAGGATTTGGCAGGATTTTTTTAACACAATTATCACAATGTCATCCCTCAGAGATGTTGGCAGAGCAAACTGCCGTCGAAATTCTTCGAAAAAAGCTGGTATAGTCCCTCGAGCACCTATGAGCAAGCCGAATACCTCAACGTGAATTAAGGCATATTTCAGCTTGAAATAGTTGACTGTAGGCTCATAGATCGACTTCTTCTTAAGGTGGACCTCGGCTGACTGATGACATCCTACTTCAAAACGTATCGTGGGGTCCACAATGATGCCCTTTTTAGTGTCAGCATTGTACGCTAAAATATCTACTCGTCTCGTTGACCCATTTTCCACAGCATGTTTCCGTAAAAATGACTTGTAACGGTGAAATATTTAATATGAGTAATTCATATAATATTAACATAGCTAACATCAGGGAGATGTTTGAGCAAAAATTGCAACAATATATTTAATATATTTATAACAAAATTACATAGGCCTAGGTAAACAATATGTATATGAAATATTCACACACTACTACAAACTGAAGACTGCATATTTTTGGACGATTAATTCTTTCCCACTCCGCTCGGCTCGGCTTAGCTGTAGTAACAAAAGAATCTACCTGCAATCCCCCCGCACCGATGGCAAGAATACCTTAGGTCCCAGCACTAAACTCGTCGAAGGAAGACAGTACTACTGTCAGTGACACAGTTCATCTGCCCTGGAAGGAATGTGGGGTTGGGGTAGTAGTTTCGCACTAGTAGTGGAGGAGTGGATGGAGGGAAAGTTAGAAATACAATGTAGCATGCATTATAAAAACATTGATGTACCAATTCCGCGCCACGTTACTATGGAGTACACTACACATGAAAGTTATATTGCTACGTCTTAACTTTCAATATATATTTACACCAGCAATTCTATTAAGCAAACGTTCACCTTCGTCTTCCAAGTACAAATGAAGAGAGAGAAATGTTTTTTTGGAGAAAATAGAAAGGGGATTAAGCAGAGGGTATTCACACCAAAAGTACCGTTAGCCAGCTGCTTGCTCCAAAATTAGCCTCACACCCCTCCAAACAACACCCCTAACTTCCCCAAGGTTCAGGGCAGATGAGCTGTGTCATCGACAGTACTACAGTCCGCATTTCACGAGAAGATCCGAGCAAGGAATGCCAGTTTTCCCCCACTCTTATAACCTATCCCCGACACGGAACCGACCGGCCATTGACTGAGCCTTGTTTGTCCCAACCGGCCAATGACACCACTCCCATCCATCTGCTCCTTCAAGAACGCTGTGTTACTGGCTTACTCTCTCCTCTTACCCCGCAAGGACCATACTCCCCTCGCAGGGATTCTCTCGTGAAATTTGGACAGTAATACTGTAGTAGTATTTTAAACATTGTAGGAAATTCAATTTCTTAGTTGGTAAGTCTAATTCAACCGGAAAAGTAAGTCATTCCCTTTATATTCAGATAGCTATTTTTCTTCTTTCTTTCGTTTAAACTTCTTTAGTAATGTATGTATATTATATATATATATATATATTTATTCACACTGCAAATAGGTATATACCCGGTGACAGTGGTAACTAATTACACTCAATAGGCTAATTACACACAATATACTAATTACATTCAATAGTATGACAATTAATAATAAACACAATTTATAATAAATTAATACTCCTACTAATAATAATAATAATTAATAGTAATAATAATAATAATAATAATAATAATAATAACAACAACAACAGGGAGCATCCTAAATTAAATGAAGCACGATCACTTAAAATAACATTTAAAGTAAATCTAATTTATATCTTAACCCTAAGTTCGAACTAAAACCCACGAGTATGATAATATACCTGCACATGTACTCGCTGACAACTCACTCACTGCACAGGAACTACGACACATTTCACTGATTCTATCCTGATTTCACTAACACTTCAAAAACATTCACTGTTCAAATACTTTGCACTGCCACTACAAACCTTCACTGATAGAAACACACTTCACTGACACAACATACTTCGGTCTTCACTGATACAACACTTCAATAACAAAATATCAATTACACCGTTTAAATAGTGTATAATATAATATAAAATAATAATATAATAATATAGTCCAACCATCGGATCTGTGCCCCCGTAAGATATGCGAACTGAATCTTAATTCCTTTTCAGCCTCGGCAATTCATTTCTCTCCCTGTATTCCTATTTCTCTCTTTTCTATCCCTCTCTCTTTCTCCCCCCCCCTACTCACAATTTTGAGCCTTCTTGCGGGACAGTTTATTTGCACTTGCAGTCCAGTGTTGTCAACTCAACATGAATACTATAGCTCGGAGTGGTGAAAAAAAATATATTATTAAGCAAGTAATAGCATTTTGCGATGAAAAGAAACAAACAGGTTAATATCTGTTTCCTATAAATCAGGCAACGAAAAGAGCAGCTGCGATCACATGTGAGGCTTATTTTATTTCAATTGATTACGTATTAAAATTACTTACTTAACTAATACTAATATAATACAACTTTTTTATGTAATTTATATAGGCAGGTCAGAGCGCCTAATAAAGTAAATCAGGAGAGAGGGAGTCTGTGCAGGAGATGAAAAGCTAGAGTCACCAGGGAAGAACAGACCAAGGGAACCTTTAATTCTTGTAGATGATATGGACAGATGTATTTTAAGAAGAAAGATAAAAGAATTTTATACGATGCAGAAAGAAGTTCCAACATTGGAGAAATTATTGAAGGTTGCGAGAGAAGCAATAAATTTCCAAGGAGGGAGAGAAACGCTACGGAAAGTGATTCGAGACATGGGATTTAGATTTTAAAAATGTAGAAATATAAGATGTATTTTGATTGAAAGAAATGATATTGCAGCATGGAGGGCCAGTTATTTAAGAAAAATTGCGAAATTTCGCAGAGAAGGAAAGTATATTGTGTATTTAGACGAAACATGGATACATCCACATTATACTGTTAAAAAATGCTGGCAAAGCTATTATGTTTCTGGTGTAATTTCAATTTAACCAATTAATATCCACTGTAATAATATAATTATCTGCAAACAATCGTAAGTCAATCAGCGTCATTAGACCTACTTAAATTAAATTATGAATAAGTAATAATAAGTCTTACATTATTATAAGCAATATTCAAGACACATGGCACTGTTTGACGGAAGTTTGGCAACATCCCTATTCGGCAAGGTTCATGGCTTGCTGTTTGACGTAGTGGGAGAGAAACGGGTGGAATGGAGTGAGTAGAGGCGTTAACTTTTCCAAGAACGACGACAGCGCTGAAGGGGCACAGATCCGATGGTGCGACAATAGTATAATATACTACCGTCTATTAGTAAAGTCCTTAACCCTATTTTTAAATACATTTTTGGTTATTGGTGAAGCCTTTAGTAAGTCTGCAGGTAAAGCATTCCAGTTGCTGATAGTACGATTGAGGAAAGAAAACTTTCCAATGTCCGTCCTCTGTCTTCTTTCCCTCAATTTATATGAGTGGTCGTTCCATGAAGAGTAATTTGGTGGCTGCAACCTTTTTTATTTATTTATTTCATAGTCATATATAGGGTGATTCAAAACATGACAACGCTTAATGTGTTGTGTGGGACGGCAAACTGACTAATTTTCAAGCTGGAACCCAAGTCCAGAAATGCATGGTATTGGCGCTGTGGGGCTCGAAATTTGAGAACTGTTCCTATGGTAATGTGTGTGCGTTCCACATTTCGTCGAGAAACCCAACACGAGGATCACATCGTGCAGTAAATTATAAAAGAGGTTAAAAATGTTCACTTCCTACTTGATTACAGAGTCTATATCGGCGGTGCAGAGATTCATGCACATGGCCAAATAAGTGCAGTTGTGTGCTCAGTATTCCAGTCGCTGCATGGGTTCGTGCGATAAGGTTCTCCTCTGATGTTACAGGAGTAGCATATACCATCCTCTCATTGTGCCCCACAAAAAATAGTCGAGAGGTGTAAGATCTGGTGACAGTGATGGCCATGAAACAGGCCTCCCTCTACCAATCCATCGATTTGAATATGTGACGTCCAGGTGGTACCGCATATTAGCTAGATCTCCGTCGTGTTGCAGCCACATTACTTTAAAACACAAACTATCCAATTAGGATGCGAACCATGGACTATGGAGGGATGTAGCGCATGGGCAAGGAAGTTGGGTTGCATAACTATTAGGACACGATAAACAAATCGAAGAAATTTTGACGCCCTACAGCGCCCAAAACATGCTTTTCCGGACATGTGTCCCATCTTGAAAAACGGCTAGTTTGCCGTCCCGCACAACATGCTAAGCGTTGTCGGTGTTGTTTTGAATCATCCAATATAGCTTAGGCAATAGGCGCGTTTGTCTGGTTCAATTCTCTCTTGGACTGATTACCTGGTTGGATTTTTCCCGAAATTCCAGCTATGAGGAAACTGTCAGGTAATCATATGGCGAATCTCCTGCCTCAAATCGCCAAATGCTATGTTGCTATCACAAATTCCATCGATTCATAATAACCTAGTAGTCGTTAAATAACCAGCAATGCGGAAATGAGATACCTGCAGAAATGCATAGGAAGACCAAAAAGAGATAGGCCTAGAATAAGAAACAGTCATATATAAAAGACACTGACCCGAGAATTAATAACAAAAATAATAGAGACAAACGAATTGAAATGGCTTGTAGCTCACCCCTGAAAGAGTACTGTAGAACTTGTGCTCAGGGGCGGATTCCTGATTTTAAATTAAGAAGTATATAATACAATTTGTTTTATGTCTACTACACAACAAGAATATATTATCAGTTTAAATTTACAATTTTTCATTATTTATAAAATCTATACATAACTTTTAAATTTAATACTAGAACTATTAGAATTGACAAGATCAGGATAATTAAATATAAATTTGTTATATATTCTTGGACCTAAATAGATGTCGAAACACATTACCGGAGCGTCCGGGAAGACCCTTTGATTCACTGCAGCGTGAACTGTTGACTTGCAATCGGCTCTCCATACGAAGCTAGTATGATCGATGTACACCTAACTTGTATTAGAAGTAACCAAACGCAGGAGGAAACAAGATTAACACAAAATAGTGTAAAATACAGTAAATGGTCCACACTTGTGGAGTAACGGTTAGCGCGTATGACCGGGAAATGCGAAATCAGAGGACTCGGGTTCGAAGTTACCTTGTTGAAGTTTTTCCGGAGTTTTCCCTCAACCCAATATGATCAAATGCTGGGTAACTGTTGGTACTGGACCCCAGACTCATTTCACCGACGTTATCACCTTCATTTCATTCAGACCTTAAATAGATGTTGATACAGCGTCGTAAAAAAATAACCTACAAGAAATGGATCACGACTGGCTGAGGAACCCAACGCCCGAAAAGGAAACGAAGGAAAGAAGTTTTTATTCTTCGTCTATAATTTTCAGGTTAGATATGGATGAATTTAATGATTAGATATTACTACAGGCAGGACGAGTAACCTTATAATTACATAATGGAGCGAGAATGGCGAATCTCATTAAATAAAGAGCGAGAAGGATGGTGTGAAAAACCACGAGGCACGAAGTTCATCCTACACTTCCATTTTTATGGTATTTACTACGAGTTATGTCAGAATAAACCTATCATGTCAAAAAGATACAGTTTTTTTTTTTTTCATTTGCATCTCGAAAGTAGATGTTTCACATCAAAGAAAAAAATATAGGCTCTATTATTTGGAAACTAGTTGGTGGTCTTTCATAACACATGTCATCGCTTCAATCTTTTAGCTAACGTCGCACTTTTCAGATAACATAAATAAATAAATAAAAAAAAACCTTACATGATTCGCTGTTTCAGGACCACTCCTTAGATCCGTTGTACAAGACAGCTGGCACGGGTTTTATTATGAGGATAACGCGGGAAGAGTCAAAGTTCCAGAAACATAAATACAAACACCCGATAGCAGTTGAGATAAGCTTTGCTCCTATACATAGTAACATCTGTTTCCATTCATACGTCACCGCTTCATTATCCCAGCTGTATAAAACTGATATGCCCTATATTTTTCCCCTCCATTAATTGGCAAATCAACATATGCATAACATGTATAACGCAGTTATTTTTTTTAATACGCGAAGATTGGTGAGAGAGAATATGATACGAGCTTATATTCCGCTGTCAGTGTGTTGACAGCAGCATCATTTCTGGAATAGTGAGAGGCCATTTCGTACAGTGTACGCAATGGCGATGCCTTTGAGCTCTCCAGTTTAAAATATTATATGGTACACGACACAGGTTTAAATTAAAATCACAATTTATTGGCCATATTTCGTAGTTTATATTCATGTCCTCCAGATATATATCATCCGATATGCCTTTTATTTATTCAGCTTTATAATGAAGCAGGACTCCTGTGTTCTACCAATTGCAGAGGTTGACATATTTATTACTTTGAACACCTGTTTACTGTACTATTAATTTAAGAGCTCAGGATCTTGATTGTCGAATCTTTAAAAAGATAGTGTTAATGGTGGAATGTTTTGGACATTTATTTTCATTTGTCTAACAAATATCAGTGGGGATTTACGTAGAACTAACAAGTGAAATGGTTTAAAAAAAGCGTATATATGCAGAGAAAGAACTCGTCCAGCGAGAGAAATGCTTAGATGAGACTGCGCGTTACAGGATGGGAAGCAGAGGCGTATTGTCGAGTTAATTATAGAGGGTTTCACTGAACAAAAATGTCCTAAAATATTGGAATTTTAGAATGGGAAATCATAGAACAAGGAACTTGAAGTATAAATAGTAAGCTAAGGCAACCATCTGAACTATTCAGTGACCTAGTTTCACTTTATCTAACTTCAACTCACACTCCATTCATATCCATCGATTTGACTATACTCGCTCCCAAAGACAACTATACAAATTATACACGTTTGAATTTACACGTCATATTCGTCGACTGGATACACTTATCCTCGCTTCCAAAAAAAGAGAAAAAAAAAACAGCATTTTATTTTATTCTCTATACATGCCCACTCATTGCAGTCATACTTGTTATTTTTCAATGAAACAAAAACAAAAAATAATTGACACACCATTCATATCCATCGAACGTATTCATACCACACACCTGTTCCTAAAGAAATATAAATATTTTATCGACGTTCTATTCATATATCCCGGGAGGACTGATAATGTAGACACTAAGTAATATAATAATAATAATAATGATAATAATAAAATAAATATTTGAATTGATATTGCATATCAATCGCGAATGGACTCCTCTAAGTTATATTCTGCCCGTGCGTGCACCAATGTGTCAGCGGTGGAGAATGGTGACGGAATCGAAGAGTTCGACGAATTCATTGTAATATTGCATATTGCCTAAGCAGCGTTCAATTAATACCCTAGCGGTAGGCTTTGTGTCGGATGTTTTTTTTTTGCACGCATCAGTATAGGCCTACTTGTAATGTCAGGCCTTGTTGTCACATTTTTGTTGTAAAGATTATCTCTACTTACAATTATTTTTATACCGACATGACCATCACCACAATAATAATAATAATAATAATAATAATAATAATAATAATAATAATAATAATAATTATTATTATTATTATTATTTATATTAGCAGAGTTAAGGCCATAAGGCCTTCTCATACACTATCAGGTCACAAAGTATACAAGCAGTGAAATTTAAGAAAAAGTTAAAGAACAGAATACTAACATATTACAAAAAAAATAATAGCATAACAAAATCGACACTAAACAATGTGAAAATAATACCATAATAGGAAAAATACAGTAAAACTCCAATCTAAAGATTGGAATATAATAAAATCAACTCAGTATCTGTAGTGAATAAATTTTGAACTACAAGATGGCTTTTAAATAAAAAGTTAAATTAAAATTACTTACCTTTTCTGTCGTCATCAATAAACTCCAGATATGACAATGTTGTTGTATACTCCACGTGGAGTAGATAATTAATTAAAATGCTAACTCATGATTGGTAGACATGTATGTCACCTCTCCTTGTGATTGGAGCTGCATCTGAGAAGGCCTAATCAATAAACTCTTGTGTTTTTTTTTTTTTTTGCTGTTATTTATACTCGCTTTAACATCTCTGGTTATATCGCGAATTAACCTTTTGGGTGAAATTCGAAGGGTTATGTGCTATTGTTGTGAACTAGATGGCGTCTTAGATATGTTACTGATTTGTTATGGTTATGATTTTGGTGATGAATGAAGCCGGTGATATTCAGGGATGTTGTGGCCCGAATTTCCTGGAATTAGGCTTACGGTTAAACCCTGAAAAACCTTAACTAGGAAATTCAACCCGACCGGGAATCGAACCCGGGATCTCTGCGTCAGAGACTAACATGCTAACTCCTATACCACAGAGGTGGTCAAACTCTTGTCTCTTCCAAGCTTCAAAGGAAGACTCGTCTTTGACACCGACTGGTTTTTAATTGAACGCGGATACTATAGTAGGAATAGAACAATGCTAAACTAGCTGCAATAAACCTGCTTCACAGGAGCATATCCGCACTCTTCCATTGAATCAAGCCAAATGGCATACATATACCCCACTCCCGTCTGACCAGTAGGAGCAATTGGTTTCTGCGCACTTCGAAACGTGTGCTGCCATGCTATAGGCTGCTGTATTTCAATTGTAAATGAGAAGTAAGTGCGAATATTAGTAACACATGCCGAGGGTCGAACTCTGAAACCCTAAAAGGGGAAAACCGCCCCTTTCCTGTTACGCTGTCATATTGCGTCTGGATACACTGTGAAGTATGGAAGGTTTAGATTGTGTTTGTGTTGATTTGTGTTGCGCCAGTTGTGTGTGGCATCTCATCCATTCACCCCCCCCCCTCCTTTCCTCAACACGTCTGTTTGTCTGTCTGTCACTCTCCACATCGAGGTTCGCTCAGAAGAACTTCCGTTTAGAGGAAAGTGACTTGCTGCGAATTCGTGCGTTCCGCGGCCATTCACTTCGCTACTCTAGAATTGTTTTGATTTTCAGGAAGGAATGTCGTGGGTGAAGACACGTTATGCTATAAATATGCTAGCGCCGCCCACGTCATGCGAAGCTGACTTAAAACTCGATAGCATGACAACGGCGATTTATGATGGGAGGTACAGTCAGTTGAGGAAACTTCTTACAGTCACGCTAATTTTGTTCTCATTTCTAAATTGCGTTTGAAAAGGCTGGTGATCATTTATTTCTTTGGTGATGTTTCTGTACAGCAGTGATGTAAACTGCTGCCCATAGCCCAGGAGAGCCTGAGCGCTTTACAGCGGAAATGAAAGAGACAGACGAAAGAGGTAGTATATGCCGCTTGGTCGAGCTATATACAGGGATGGCCAGCACTGATTCAACGGATAAAGGGAAGAGAACTTATTAAAACTGTATCCATGTTAATTTTTAGATTTGTCTGAGAAGTACAAGTGCATTGTAAGAATGTAAGTTTTAATTGTAATGTTCATTTTTCACGAGTTTGCTTTTTTATTCAAAAGGAATATTTTCTCACTTTTTTTTTCTTCTTCAGAAAAGTGAAATTTTCAGATATGTTTGTTTAGTAGCCTTACAGGTACTAAAACAATGTTTTCGTAAATTTAATATTTCGTAAATACGTATTGCTGAAGATAGTGTATTAAAATGTTTGAAAATATTCGCATGAAAAATGTTTTTAAGAATATGGATTAACAAAGCAAATAGCCTACTGTTACATCACAAACAAATTATATGTGCCTATGTGTTGGTAAAACGTCAGCTCTATAGCTTCAGCAGATTTCGAGATAATTTAATATTCTGATAACAGAAAGTTGCGCACCAACATCACCTAAAAGCATAATGCGATAAGAGTTTTATTATGTAATATTAGTTACAGTTAAAACATATAACTAGACAACTTTGCTTTGTACTATAATATTGTTTTGATTACTTTTATAACGCTAAAGATACCATCAATATCAATTTCAACTTATCGTATCATATTCATTGTCTTTCTTTGGGATAACACTTTCTTTATGAATTATGTGTTTAATTCACTTAGTACAGTATAGTTGTAGTTATTATGGAATTTGTGTGCATATTCCTTCTTTACTCTTTATTATGTTATTAACGTTTAAAACACAACTGCAATATTAGGCTAAGAAATAGGTGTTAGTACCTTTGTTTTACAGACACTATAGAAAATAACAAACAGAAAGAAACCATATGAAAGTAACGACATAAAATTTCACGTTCCGTTTGAAGTTTGTGCATCACTGTTTTCTTAATCCAACAGGCTGCTTATTCCTCCTAGCATACCTAGCGCTTAATGCCCGCGCACGACGTCAAGGTCAGAAAAATGCGCTTGCTTTGACATCACTGCTGTACAGTATTGTGATGTGATTAACTTACTGTTTATTACTCACGAGATGAAGCCGCTGCTGCTTTTTTTTGTATGATAATGATATGAATGTTTATACTATGTGACGCAGTAGCGATACTATGTATTAAAAAATATGCAAACTTCATCCTTTACTGCTGATTGCTCTTACAATTAGGTATAATTCGTACTACCCCAGATCACATATAGATTGCTCATTCCTATGTTAAAATCGGTTGCACTTTGAAGAGAACAACCGCCAGGATCGCCACCCGTCCGCCTTAAACGAACACGAGATGGCAGTACAGTCGCTAATGCAATTCAAATGGGAGTTATAACGTGACTCCACATGTAACAACTAGATGGCAGCATAGTAAACCCGACAAAAGTTGTTACCGTCAGAACCCATAACGCAGAGCAATCTGGGTATATATGGTCTAGGGTATAAATATCTTTTAAAGGCTTTAAGTTAATTCTAAACTAATATCCTACAAAGCTATAAATACAGATTAAATTTCTTTAAGCCATAAACAAGAAGCAAGTATAGCCTAATTGTGATTAAATTTGTTGGTTGATTATATAATTTTGTTGATGAATTTATAATTTCATTTTGTTTATTATAAATATTACTTAGGAAGATCGAAAAGCTACGCACAACAGTTTTTTTTTTTTTTTTACTTTGTGATTTAACGACGCTGCATCAACTGCGAGGTTATTTAGCGTCGATGAAATTTGTGATAGTGAGATGATATTTGGCTAGATGAGGCACAGAATTCGCCGTAGGTTACCTGACATTTGCATTACGGTTGGAGAAAATCTCGGAAAAAACCCAACCAGGTAATCAGCCCAAGCGGGAATCGAACCCGTGCCCGAGTGCAACTCTGGATCGGCAGGCAAGCGCCTTAGCAGACTGAGCTACACCGGTGGCTAACAATTTGTTTCTGGCAATGTATTTAATAGGTAAGCAGAACGAAACAATGCACAAGAAAGCTACAGGTTTCACCTATTTTTGAATGCAGAAACCAAATCTCTCGACACATTTCTGCCATCGTGATACCAGATTTAGTACACCTCGTTCATAAACTCCGTTTTAGAGGCGTATAGCCCCCTGCGGACGACTAATTTCACTTTACCCGAACCGAAGTGTTGGCCTCCTAGGAATTTCTTCATTGATCCGAAGAGGCGCAAGTTGGACGGTGCGAAGTCTGAACTGTAGAGTTGATGATTGTCACCTCAGTGCCTCTGACATTGGGTGGTGTTGCAGCTGTCACTGGTCGGCCGAAACATGCTTCGTCGGCGGCCCTCTTCGAAGAAGCTGCACCACTTGGAGATGTTGCTACGGTCCAGACAATCAGCACCATACACCTCCTGTGGATTTCTCTCGGACTTTTTCGTGTTGTCCACAAAAAAAGGGATTACACAAGTAGACGATGATAGCAATCACGCCATCTTTACTCAGTAGTTACCGCTCTTTCCGCCAGAGCCATCGCTGTCTGTAGCGCAAGATTCAAACTATCTTTTGTAAAAGCTATACCTACCTACATAATCCGTCACCGAGCAATGCTTACCTTCCTGTCTTCTCTTATATGGCCCAAAGCATTACTGTGTCAGCCAGGGAAATTGGAGTGGGGAGTTAAGGGGTAGCCTGCAGAGACTCGATTGAGATATTAGTGCTCAAACCTGCTTTATCTGCATGGCTCGGGAATCCCCTAATGCTTGCTTTGCTTATTTCATCACCCCTGAGTGTTGTATAATATTTGTTATCCTTCCAGCTTCTTTTGTAATTTTGACTTTAAGACTCCTACTCTTTGTAGTGCCTGTGCGTGTATGTGTTTGTATTATTCATCAGCCATCAACTCTTTTGTTTCTTTATTTTAAATGGGTCATGATTACAGTTTGGGTTATGAATTTCTTTGTAAGAGAAGATGTCACACTCCATGAAGTCTTTTCGCTTGGTGAGTTCAAAATCATTTAACATGAATTAGTCTGTTTATCTGTCTTTTCCGCTCTCTCTCAGTTATTACACTTTTTACCCCCATATAGTGACTAAACGTTTAGCAATCTCTGACCGTTTTGGCAATCAGTTTTAGCTACTTTTTGTCACCAGATGTTGGCAACACTGAACATAAGGATTAGTAGGTGCAGTTACACAACAAATGTTGGGATGAGCGCTAAAAGAAATGGGTCACGGACCTACCTACATCTTTCTCTATACAAATTCAGGTATTTTTTCCCAATTAAAGCCTTCGAACTAGGAGTCTTGACTTTCGCATATTGCGGAAAGTTTTCTCCAATGTCACTCCCACAGTGCAAAAGCTCAGATCTCTTCTCTTGCGAGGTCTGCGGCGTCCTACTCGATGTCCAGGCTTTTAACATCTTCGGCGATTCTGCCCTGTTGCTGGTCTGTCATGCTTCGTCCTCTTCATGTTGTATAGTCGCGACGCTGTTATTCCCGGCGTGACTCCTCCTCTCTGTTTACGTCTTAGGAAGTGAAGGCTTTATAAAGTCTAGGTAGGTAGTATCGTTCGCCATTTTGTTCTTTCGTTGCCGAGCTACCATATGAGGTATCTATTTGCCACACCGTTAAACATTATCATGTCGTAGCTCCTACTACTACTACTATGGTGGCATCACAGCCCAAAGTCGAGCCTTAGCCTCCTCAATTCTCTTCCTCCAACTGTCCCTGTCCTATGCTAATCTCCTCCAGTCAGTTGTTCCGAGATAGTCCTGAGAATCGAACGTTACCGCATCTATCCATCTATTTTTGGGTCTTCCAATTGGTCTTTTACCATGTATTTTCCCTTCTAAGTGTCGTAGCTCCTATGATAATAAATCCAACGCACTGTAATTCAGCAAATAATTGAGCGGCAAATAACGTCTTCGTGTGCTTTCTGCGAACGCCAACGAAAGAGCCAAAATGGCGGACGATTATATTAAGTATTTATCGAGCCTTAAGATATGAATATCGTCTTCATAAGCGAATCACAGGTTTAAATGTAGCCGACCTGCAACGCGATTGGCTGCTGGAAATTAGAGCGACGGGACTATAGCTATTAGGTTACGTCCATTTTCCGCTTACCCTTCAAAATTCTCTAATGTTCCTTCAGTGAAGCGGCAAATCTTGGAGTGAGACAAATGACTAACTGGCTTGGACTTCAGATATTCAGTTTTTCTCAGCCCCAAGGACGCGTTTTCGCGTAGCTTTTAAATGGTTCTCACATTTCTCCATTGACATTGAAGCTTGATAAAGCCAGTCCACCGCTCCTCTCTGCGTAACATTGAACACAATAGAGGCGGGAGTGGGTGAAGTAGAGTGCTTTCAAATACATGACGTCTTGGATTCAGTTCCGTAACTTCAGGAATGTACTCGCGAATAGGATTTTGGAGACTAACCTAAATCATGGTACTCGTACGATTATTGAGTTGTGTGAACTCATCTCTGACGCCTCATTATGGATTTCTTAGGATAGGAATCATTGCGCAATCGTAGTAACGCCGAGAACTTGCAGTGTCGCAGTAAAAATATGATATGCGCTAATGTATGACCCGTCAAGCTGTTCCGACTGCGCCTCGACTCGCTGTGGCGGTTTGCACATTAATTACAATATCTAGCGTAGGGCCACTGAAATGAATGTTGTCAAGGATTTATTGATGATTTATTGATTGATTGATGAGGGATGATATGCGACGCAAAGACAGGTGTCCCGGCATCGGACCGATTGACGCCACATCAGTTTATCAAATTGTGTGCAATATCCATTTCCTGAAAAATTACCACCATTTGTTGTCGGTCATGTGGTGGAAATCGGCAACAATTGATCGTGCATCCGTTTGTCATTTCTCACCGAAAGAAATCGGACTTGCATAGTGGCTGAGGTCTCTACAGGCTCCACTGGTTTATGTCGTTTTTCTAAGATAAAGTAGGCCTTCACGTAACGTTCTTTATTAACTACAGACTACATTGAAAAGCGGGTATATTATGATAAAACAGCTTTAATAAAATAAATTCGAATGAGTATATCATGGGAAATTGAAGTGCCCACCAGAAATTTTGTGGAATCTGAGGTATCTTTGATGAAAAATATTTGACAACTGACAGAGCTGCAGGTGGACATGTATGGTTCATTAATACTGACTAGCCAAAATGTTCGCAAATCTCACCTTAAGGGGTTAGGTACAGCTTACAGAAGTAGGCCTATAATTTTGGAAATATTCAACATTTTTTCCCTCATTACTGTATCTTGCACAATAATGAAAATTAGTTGTGTGAAACACTGTCCTTCTGCTATATGAATATATATATATATATATATATATACACGATTAAAAATTATTTACTTTATCTACAATATGGTGCAAGATCACTTCTGATAGATTGTCTGATAAAAAATAAATTCATTTTTAAAAATGGTCAAATATCAGTATTTTCTTCTAACACAAAATAAAAAAATATATATATTATTTATTAAGGAATGTAGTTGAAAGAGCATGATATTTTAAACATGACGACGTTCATTCTATCGAGTTGATACAGAATAAATTCCTTAGGTTCCTATATTATAAGATATTCAAAATACCCTGTCCATTCCAATTCCCAACTAGATTATTGAGATTAATTTTTGGTTTCCATACGCTCAATAACAGAAGAACAACTTACTCGATGATATTTGTTAGAAAAATATGAAAATAATACTGATTCCGTTGAAATGCTCAAACTAATTCCATTTTATATCCTTCCAAATATATATAGAAGAAATTTGGTATTTAATATCTCTAGATCCGGACAAATATCAAAGTTTTCCCTTGTTTTGGCCTTGCACTTTATTATCGATTTATTAAATTTCTGATTCTTAAATCATAATAAGCTACATCTCTTTCATGTTTTCATTTCTTTTATTTCTATTGCTAATGCGATGCATATACTGTATTAGTACCTATTTTATAACTGTTGACCATGTGAATCATTATCAATATAATTATAAATTAAATTTATGTGAAGAAGATGCTTTGATGGGCATCTAGCCTGTGTATCCATTTTACCAAAAGTCATAACATGTAAATAAAAATATATAGACCCTATTTTTAGAAGTTGCATGAGATGTACTAACTTCCGTGGAATATACATCACGAGAAAACTTCAATAATAATAAAAATTAAAAGTAAACAAAATGCAATTAATTCAGAAACTTGTTACGAAACTTAAGGAACAAGATGTATAAAACATTATTGTAGAAGTGATTCTCAAAAAGGTAAAAAAGAAAAACTTAAAACAGTGTACCTTTAAGCATACAACATTCAGCGCGCGTTCTTTACGGGTGGAACATGGTTTCAAGTTTAGTGTCTCCGTATGATCACAAATATGGCGTCAAGTTTAGAAGCTTCAAGCACTTGACTCCTGTAAACTATACCCGTCTGAATCAGACTATAGTCTAAGGTTCGAACGCGTGCTGTTGCAGGAACGAAATTTAAGCATAGCACGCAATAAAACGGAATGACATCGCTGCCTTATACCATGCAGCTAGGGCACGGGATAGGGGACATAATGAAATGTTTTCAGAAATCAAATTTAAATAAAAGAAACCAGTGTTTAATGTATGTTTTTAGCTTTCTGAATAGTGTTTTCTGACATCACGGTTCCTCAGTTTCAGTCACATAACATTCACTGTAATACTGCTCTGGAAAAAGTGAAAATTGATATTCTGTAAGCGACTGGAAATGCTGGTGTAAATATTTGATATCAGCGGTCTGCCCACATTTCCTTACCTGTGTGAACAGAAA
Source organism: Periplaneta americana (assembly GCF_040183065.1). Lineage (NCBI taxonomy): Eukaryota > Metazoa > Arthropoda > Insecta > Blattodea > Blattidae > Periplaneta > Periplaneta americana. Next base: position 143,938,555 of record NC_091119.1, read on the forward strand.
CAATGTAAGTAGGTCAATCACTTGCTTCAATAGATTCGTGCTTTACTATGCACACTAGCTTCCATAAATCAATCTCGCCAACAGACGGCTGCTTCCCGGTAAAGGGATGCAAGCCCACGACCCACGCTTCTCTGTGCACGGCCGTGCCCTCAAAAAGACATGTGCGGCCCGTGTTTGTTCTATGCATGCTGGTTGCATGCACTCGTGAATAGGTTTGTGCGTTTTATGTCAACAGCAGAGCAAATATAGATCGCCTGATGTTTTGTTCAAAATATTTTGTTACAGTAACTGCATCGGTGTAGCCAATATTGAATGGAAAAGTTCTCTACTATATTTTCCTTGGATTTCACAAATAAGTATTTTATATTATAATTTTTCATCCCGTTAGAAATACACATTCTATAAATGTATTTACATTCTCAGTTCAAACGAATCATTTTGCATAATGTTTTTGTCATGTTTACGGTTAAATAGTATTTTAATATTTCAATTTAAAAAAAATACCTTTAAGGGGATACAGAATTGCATATCTTGACAATGTTAAATTATGGTTTACCTAAAGCCTCGTCTCCACTATTAAACATTTAACAACAACATGTTAAATAAAACATGAAGTTAACATTTATATGGACATTTCAAGTCTCAATTGACTTAACATGTTAACTGAGTATGTTGAAGTTAACACTTTTAACATGTTGGCGTATTTTCCAGCAGAAATGGAAAACATGTGAAGTCAATTCAATTGCTCGTGCAATGTCGGTACAATTCGGCAATGTTCGTACAGTTTCTATAGCAACTAACTTTCGATTTTGTGGCGCGTAACTAGGAGCACCTCTTGATTTTTTATACGATCCTTAGTGTTGGCTGTAAGTTGTTCGACGTACTGGAGTGGACGAAAGAAAATAACGTTAAAATAAAATTGATTAATACACTGCTGGAAAAGCCTTGTTTGTGGGATGTGGCTGCAAAATAATACAGAGACAAACCAAAGAAGCCCGACTGTTTTAGAGAACTGAAATTATTATTTAACTGTTCTCGAGAATACAATAGAGAGTTTTCACATCCTCGTGGTACGCTAAACGTTAATACTATGTTGACGTCAATAATGGTCGTATTTGGTGACGTATGTTAACATTAATATTAGCCACCGGCGTGGCTCAGTTGGTTAAGGCGCTTGCCTGCCGGTCTGAAGTTGCGTTCGGGCGCGGGTTCGATCCCCGCTTGGGCTGATTATCTGGTTGGGTTTTTACCGAGGTTTTCCCCAACCGTAATGTGAATGCAAGGTAATCTATGGCGAATCCTCGGCCTCATCTCGCCAAATATAATCTCGCTATCACCAATCTCATCGACGCTAAATAACCTAGTAGTTGACACAGCGTCGTTAAATAACCAACAAAAAAACATTAATATTCGTAAAACTTCGGAAAGAATAACATAATAGCCACGCCTTTAACATTTGTCATGTCATAGCTCCTATGACAGTCAATCAATCGCGCTGTAATTTTTTTGTAAATGAGGTGAAATGACTGCTCTTAATTGTGTGTCTTTCTTTGATACGACAGAAAATATTTTTTGCAGCACTATATTATTAAAATCGTGTTCTGACATTCTCAGAAATTTTTTGAATCTAAATCGATCTTCAACTTTAAGCTCGTTTAGAATGTCTTCTGCATTGTGTCTTTTACTAAGATATTGCCGCATCCACATTCTCATTTCTTCCTTTTCAAGGCCCTATAACAAGCAATACAGACAATTACAATAGCCAAACCATCTTCATCTGAGTCCATTGTCCAGGGTTTGAAAACAAGTCACTACCTACATTAAAACCTCATAGAGTGTTTATGGTGGACTACGCAAGGAAAGTAAAGTTTAACATGTTTAACAGTGTGGACAAAGTGTTAAATGAAATTGGCATTAACATGTTTAATCAACATGTTGGGATGTTAACAGTAAACAGTTTAACATTTAACATGTTGTTGTTAAATGTTTGTTAGTGGAGACGAGTCTTAAGGTACTTTTTCTCGAAAGCTGTTGAACCTAGACGGCTGATTTTGTACAACTAATGTACGTAAATTGACTTTATGCTGAAACACAATTACCGTTACAGTGCAGTTTGGCAAGACTTCGGAATAATATTGCTCTAAATTTTCAATGCACAATATATTGTATTTGTAATTTTAAAAATACGAACGTGCAAAAAATATTGTACAATACACGTTTGTGAAGTGCATTACAAAATCTCAGAAATTGAAAACTTACTCTGCTCGTTTTTAAAACTTTTCCTCGATTTTGTAAAGAGCACTTCCCAACCTTGTATCTTAATAATCAGACTTCGAATCAGGGTACCGAAACTCATCAAGTTACGAACGCACGGACCACTGTGTTGTGTAGATCGAGGGGAATGAGAGCGTGAGAGTGCAGTTAGTCCTTGCCTCAACAGGTACACATTTAATCACAGTAGGACACAAAATAAATGTTCACGTTTACTCGTATACAGTGCATTTCTAGTACAACAAATTTATTTATTTATTTATTTATTTATTTTATTTGTTTGCTTATTTATTTTGCTAATAATTGTAACATAAAATAAAATATATACAGAAAAACTTTAGCTCGCCCCTGAAAGAGTAGAACTTGTGCTCTAATTGCCTACATTAATGTTTCAATATACATTATACTGTAAAAGTTTTAACAATATGAAATAATCATTTGTGTGTGAGCAAAAAATAAAAATATATATATATATATATATATATATATATATATATATATACAGTACTTACATAAAATACATTTCTTGGCAATTCAATGCCCCGAATTACAAGGTACGAGTACATTTGCAGCATATCAGAAGAAAAGTATCTCCTACTTTCACTCAAAATAACTTTTTTTCAAAAACGCTAAAAGGATGTTGGCATGTACCAACGTTACACACAAATCTCAATTAAAGTCTTTTTCATGTTTTATGTCTGATTTTGATGTTGAAGTCCACACCTGTGGAGTAACGGTCAGCGCATCTGGCCGCGGAACCAAGTGGCCCGGGTTCGAATCCCGGTTAGGGCAAGTTACCTGGTTGAGGTTTTTTCCGGGGTTTTCCCTGAATCCAATACGAGCAAATGCTGGGTAACTTTCGGTGCTGGACCCCGGAATCATTTCACCGGCATTGTCACCTTCATTTCATTCAGACTCTAAATAACCTACATGTTGATAGAGCGTCGTAAAATAACCCAATAAAATAAATAAAAATAAACAATTGATGTTGAAGGTTAGTTTTCACCTTTGCTATTACACTGCTTTTGAAAGAATCGAGTTCTATCTGTCCTCATACTTCTTTAACAATTTGCAAAATTGAGTGCGTTTTTCCTTTAATAAGAAAATATTTCTTTCCGAACTTCTCTATAAGTTCGTTCTGAAGGGAACGCTTGGTGCTCTTAATTTTCGACATGTTCCTCAGTAATGTGAATTATAAAATAGCTAAATTAACACTAACACAAATATGCATACACTTGTTTACTCACAGGATCTCAAGTACGTGTGGTGATTGCAAGGATCCACGCCAAGCAGAATTAGAAAGGCGGTGATGTAATTTCTTACGAAACCAACTGTACTCTCACAGTGCCATCCCACCCCAAGGGTCATGACGTCACGTATACTCTGTGCGTTCCAAACTTCAGTCTAGCGAATCGGTGATCCTAGGCCGAAGTCTGGTAATAACTTATACTATAATTGATTTCTTACACTCACCCTATCGTTGTGTAACATGTAGTAGTTACATTTTTTAGAGTAAACTACCACCTTGCGGAAAAACAAATCAATTGAAACTGTTGAATCCACAAAGTTATAAATGATTTGTACATTTCCTACACGCAATATAATAATTATCCAACCAGAAGATGAAAACAGAATTTGATAACAATATTGTTATGAATGTAAACTTGCACTGAATTCTATGTTTGTGTGCGTCCCTCTGTTATAAACGCTAATAGACCTACCGGCATACAGACCTTTCACCTTTCGGCCGATATAATACACAGGCGTACACACACAACGTTTAAATAATACGTACTCAAATTGCAATCCATTTAGAGGAAAATCAATAATGGCGCAACTATGCGGGAGGAAAGGGGGAGAGGGAATGCCAGTGAGGGACATGGAAACACGCTATTTACTTTTTCTCCCCCTCAACCCTAGCCAGCTGCAAAACCTCGTCCCCACCACACCACCAAGAGTTAAGAATTAACTATGAACAATACACGCATTTCATCTATAATCGGAATATTGCCATGGCAACGGATTTTCATTTCTCACAATTGCATGAATTATTTCATTTTGTAAACTCAATTCAATTGTGGTGTAGATTTTGGTTTGGAATACCGATGCTTAAAAATCAAATCACAACCTAACAATAATGGAAGCCTAAATTTCCTATCATTAATCTTAAACAGAAATAAATCTGAAAAACTTACTTACTGACTTACTTATTTACTTACTTACTTGCTTTTAAAGAACCCGGAGGCTCATTGCCACCCTCACAGAAGTACGCTATCGGTCTCTATTCTGAGCAAGATTAATCTAGTCTCTACCATCATATCCCACCTCCCTCAAATCCAGTTTAATATTATCCTCCCATCTACGTCTCGGTCTTCCCAAAGGTCTTTTTCCCTCCAGTCTTCCAACTAACACTCTATATGCATTTCTGGATTCGCCCATACGTCTTACATGCCCTGCCCATTTCAAACGTCTGAATTTAATGTTCCTAATTATATCAGGCGAAGAATGCAATGCATGCAGTTCTGCGTTGTACAGGGACATCATTTTATTTTTACTAACATTTTTAATATTAACTTGGCTATACCTTTGGATCAACGCCGTTTGCTACCCCTTTCCACGACTAGTGTTCGATGATACTGGCGTAATATATAAACAAATCACTTTACTAGGTATAGGAGGGAAGAAAAGTAGTTCATCCATTTACGTAAACTAGGAAATATCGCGCTTTTGAGTTTGATAATTTTCATTAGTTTTTTGTTTAATCAAAGTACAGTACAGTATTAACAATAAGTGTTTTTACTCACGAACTGAGCTGTCCATGTGGACGTATTCATTATGCAGTGTATATTATACTGTCTACAGCACATTAGCGTACAATATAGAGAATGAAGTTAAATTGAAAAATAATCATAATATGGATATTTAAACACATTTTTTAAAATGGTGGCCGTTCATTTCGATACAGGCTTCAGTTCTAATGCGCATATTATCTAACTATAGACTATTGTACGTAATTCTAATTACCAGGTTCGTACTTCGTATCAGTAACTCAGTACTGTAAATTCAATCTTCACTTCTGCCCGATCTAATTACCAGGTTCGTACTTCGTATCAGTAACTCAGTACTGTAAATTCAATCTTCACTTCTGCCCGATCCGAAAAGATAAAATTACTCAGACATACTATCTACTGTCCGTCCAAGTGGTTATGTCGTAGGGTCGTAGAAAGGAAGGAAATCACGTGACAGTTAATTACTTAACGAGGCCCTTCTATTTAAGTTATTTTAAACAGTTGTATAATATTACGTAGACGTCCAATTTCTAACAGAAATTAATGTTCTCAGAAAAGAGCTAAGTCAGCCCAGCCACTAGCTGGCGAATAAAAGCAGGTGGGGGAAACCGGGATACGAGTATGCAAATGGACGACAGTACCTGTGCGAAAATGATTTAATATTGAAAGCTCTTTCGTCACTGGAAAACGCGAACATATTTTTGGAACGTACTGTTTACTATGACCGTAAGGCTACTATGCGGTCTTGGATCTCTGTGGAGGACGGTTGAACTTCATTAGTAGAAGGGGTGGGAGTGAAGTACATTCAAAAACTCAGGTACATTAAAAATTGAAGTAAAAATAAAATGATGTCCCTGTATAACTTTCTCCATTCTCCTGTAACCTCATCCCTCTTAGTCCGAAATATTTTCCGAAGCACCTTATTCTCAAACACCCTTAATCTCTGTTCCTCTCTCAAAGTGAGAATCCAAGTTGACAACCATACAGAACAACCGGTAACAACATAACTTTGTTGTAAATTCTAACTTTCAGGTTTTTTGAGAGCAGATTGGATGACAAAAGCTTCTCAACCGAATAATAATAGGCATTTCCCTTATTTATTCTGCGTTTAATTTCCTCCCGAGTGTCATTTATATTGTTATTGTTGCTCCAAGATCCACTTTCCGTTATGCCCAGAGCTGTTAAAGGATTTCTTGATCGAAAAAAGTCGACTAACTTTAAGAGTAATTTTAATCACTAGCGAAAACATCTTTATTTTCTTGCGTAGATGCAAAAATGTATTACAATACTCTACTGTTGTGTTTAGATAGCTTGGCCGGTCATAACATTTTGCACAGTAAACCAGGAAAGTCCATTTGATACTGATAACGGAAAAATGGGAATGTATGGGTAGTTGCTGTGCAGCTCTTGCAGAGTTCACTACTTTTCCCTAAGCAAGTGCGTAGTATACTAACTATTGCAAAAACGTTAGTACCGTAATGGAACCAATAAACATTGTAGTTTACTTTATTATGGGTGGAAGAGTAAAACAAGAGAAGGTTGCATTGTACGAGTGTTTGGAGAGCAGTTAGTGGAAAAACTGTGATCATCCATGCAGTGCAGAAACGTGACTAACGTTAGCATGAATGCAGTTCTCCTCCCCTCTCCTACCCCACTGAATATGCTGAGAAACTGACTCACTCCACATCACCCCTACTCGTGCAAAACACCGGCCAAGCTGTCTAAACACAACAGTAGAATCTAGGATCTATTGATTCGGTTTTAGTAGATGAGTAGATAGTGCATCACATGTGACTCTTAATAAAGAAGAATACTCGCACCAATACAGTGGCGTAGGCTGAGGGAGGGGGCTGAAGTCCGCCTCCACATTTTTCAAGAAATTTAAAAAAATTATACTGCATTTAAACCAATCCACTATTGGCATTGCGACACTGAAAGAAAAATAGTGTTTGATTGTTTCTACCGACAATAACCAAAAGGTCTATGGAATACAATTTCTTTACATTTCTGCTGCAGATTATTTGAAATTGACCGATGATTTTCAAAGAAATTATGGGTGCTATTCATAGACATTTCGCAGCACGCGCTACGAGCGTACTAAGCTACCCCCGGCTATCCACTGGCTAACAGAATTCAAATCATATCCTATCGCTAACACTGGTTTATGAATACTAAAAACACTGATCATCTACCGGAAGCCCGCGCTAAAAATGTCTATGAATACGGCCCTATGAAATTACCGTTCTCAACATAGCTACATTTATTTAGGGTTTTGGTCTGTTCAGTCACTTTGCTTTATAACAACTTTTGGGGAGTCTAAATTCATTTTGAATTTCATAGTACAGTAAAACCTTGGATTACGAGAATAATTCTTTCGAAAAGTGTTTTTAGTTCAAAACACTCGCAAACTCAGATCAATTCGTTTCTAAAACTTTTATTCATATAAAATACAGTATACCAAATTTAGGCAAAATTCAATGCAATAGTGCAACTCAAATTACTTACTGTATTTTGTTTTTGAGTGTATTTTGTCTGTTTTACTGCGTAGTAAACGTCTTAAACATTTAAGGAATATATTTTCACTATCACTTCTGATTGCTTGACTGACTGGAATCTTTCGCTTTGACTAAGAACCTATCCAATGACGCCTGCTTTTGCCTCGTTTTGAGGATTTTGCGGAAATGTGACATTGCGTTGTCGTTAAACTAATTTATCGAACGCATTGCTACAACCTTACCAGGATGGTGAATTTGAACAAAATTTTGTACTGCTTTCCACTTTTTACACACCTCTTTAATCTCATTTGAAGCGAGGAATTCGTCCGCTCTTTTCTGCTTTTCCTTCTCAGACGGGATCCCCTCCAAATCTTCTTGCTGTTGTTCGCTAGTTCCGTACAAATCGTGCTGCTCGTATTGCAAGACATCGCTCGTTTATCAAACAACAATGTTTTCTCATTGTTCGCTCGTTTTGCAAAACACTCGGAAACCAAGTTACTCGTAATGCAAGGTTTTACTGTATTACATACAGTGGCGTAGCATGGAATTTTGAGCAGGGGAAGCTAACTCAAGTTGTCTTTCATGTACATATGAGAAAACGTATTGCAAAAATATAGTCTTAAAATAAATAGTAGTCAATGTCAAGTCAGCAGTCCGAAGATTGGTTGGAACCTCGTAAGTAACACCAATAAAGCATGATCTCAAATGGTACGTAGTACGTATGATTTCACGGTTTACACATATCTCTAACAAATAGACATAACATTAACTCACTCCCTGTCATACTTAGAGAAATCACAATATTAACGGTCAATAGATACAGGATTAGTATCATTACGAAAGTATGAGTCTATCTTTTGGTTGTGTCCTTCATTGACAGCAAGGGAGTCGGTCATTTGTTTTTTAAATCACACTAATTATTCGTCAGTCAGTCTTGATAATGGAATTGTCCTAAAAATTCAATTACTATTTAATACGAGAAAAATTCGTACCGGCACCGGGAATCGAACCCAGGACCTCTCAGCTCTGCGCGCTGAGCGCTCTTTCCAACTGAGCTATGCCGCGACACGATCCACGGCGCCGGCCGAACCCCTCTCGTAATGCTTTTTTCGGCCTTACTACCTGCATTTGAGACGATACAAGTTATATATGCAGGAGCGCATATTTTAAATGACTTTGTGGCCATATTCAATATCAGTTTGTGACAACTGCTAACAGTTAAGCTTGTTTACTGCTGCATCACAAATCATCCTGAGCTGCCACAATATTTAACGCGTAAATATAAATTCTATTAAAATTAATAAATAATTTTGTTCATAAACTGCAGGTTTATCATGAAATTATTATAAACTGGGGAAGCTGAGCTTTTTAGCTTACATTGACGCTACGCCACTGATTAAATAATAATTATTATTGTCTTTTAAATATGTTGCATGTAAACCAAAGTTTTAGACAAATTTGCGAAGTTATATTCCCAAAACGTGCCCCCCCCCCCATGTAAAATTCTTGGCTACGCAACTGTATCAATATAACCTAATCGCAGACTCTAATCCTGAAGTTAATTTACGAGATGATGCGATTTTTCTTGTATTCATTGGCATCTAAAGGAAGCTTTAATAGCAGCCTATGTCGATAGGTTGCACCGGTCACGAGATCATCCCGCCCTTCTCCCCCACACTCTCTCTCTCCCGAACATTGTAGCTGTATCCATCTGACAGTAATTGATGTATCGTGTACCCCCTACATATGCAAATTTTCGCTATAGCGACAGTTCAATCACCGCCTTGAATTTCAGTGATTCAGACAAACGTATGATGAACCAGCCAACAGTAAAATAATCGTATGTCATGTCAAAGCTTGAAAATCACGTCGGATTACCTTCGAACCGGTTACATCCGATGGGTTACTCCCACGCTTTTCCACTCACATGGAATTTTGTTACAGAACAATATAGAATGGAAGTGAGTTAGAGTTGCGTGCTTGAACCAAGAACTTCACTGTCGTGATCTGACAGGTGTAAAGGGGTTGAAGAGATTGTTGTTATCGATTATCTACTGTCAGGCTTTCCGGATTTTATGTTAAAATTAGGTATCTCTGTTAGTAGACATGAGACGATTCTAGAATTCCTCACAATGGGATATCACGCATGAACTTGCGATGTATTAAATAAATCCAAACTGGGTTATGAAGTACGAAAAATAGTCAAAGACATAGCTACATTTTTTTTATCCATTTTACTACCGCATCTTGTGCGCGAACAATTCTGTGATGTTCGGGTAAAGGGGGAGAAGTCATTTTTTCGTGTAGATGGAATTTTGTTCCCCAGATGAACACGCATGTTAAATTATACAAGTGAGTGTGCAAAAATCAAAAGAATACTAGCGGTTGATGTGTTTTATTTGTGTAGAAAATTATTTGCAAAGGCTTTCCAAGTTTAATTTTCTTTTATCTTCAAACTCATTTTTATGACTTATCTCCCTCTACCCAAACAACACAGAATTGGTCTTTCTGACTTGTGGGACGTCACAAAAGAAGTCCGAGTTGCGTGACATGCTAAAAGATGGCGGTATTGGTAACACCAGTGCGTTTCTTTCCGAGCCGCTTCACTGCAGTAAGATAGAAACTCTGTCTCATGTGCTTGGGAACTGCCCCCAGCGAAAGTTACTGAGGATCAAACGGCACAAAACTGAAAGAGCCATGATTGCCAAAACCCATCGAACCACAGGTCTTGAGGTCCATGAGGAGGTCCATTGTGTGGCCGAGAATGGCAGCAGTAACCGCAGAAGATATTATTGCGATCAAGGAAGAAAAACACAGCAGAAATTATAGATTCTACTGAAAGGTTCGAGGTCTCATCACATCAACTGACTGACGTGGACTCCGAAAAGTAGAAAATTTATGAATCGATCATCTCCTATTTTCAAGATGTTTACAAACTTCGTAATGTTGAAGTGACTGGCCTCTTTTTGGGAGCAAGAGACACCATTTCTAAATTCTTTCAGCAGAGGAGGGAAAAGTATAAGTTTCATAAAACACTCTAAGATGACATAATAATAATAATAATAATAATAATAATAATAGTAACTGTAATTAAATACTAAATCTTGGTACTCGTATTTAGGAATAATTTATATATTGCAACACTAGTATATAGAACAATTTATTGTCCGTTTATATAAAAAAACACATTGTATTCTTTTATCAGTGTTAATTTTAAAATTCATTGTGCGCTATTCTGTGTCAACTGGCAAACCCCGTGTATGGGAGTCAGTTTTGGAATCTAATCTAGTACGAAAAAGTCTTATATATATATGTGTGTATATATATATATATATATATATATATATATATTGACCAGCCTCATGGTCTAGTGGTCAGAGCTTCTGGCTATAGTTCATGAGGTCCCGGGTTCGATTCCCGGTAGGAATTTTTCCTTAAAGGGGATTATTCCTGTGTTCGTCCATGGTCTGGAATTTAGCTTAAGTTTCGATTTAAGACCTCTCCTGGCACCACATTATCATAATCATCCTATCACATCATCGGGGTAATGTAACTCCGCCTTCCAGGCGCCCCAACCTCAGAAGTGGGTTACAACTAAGCCACGGCCAGGAGAGAAGACCAGAAATGTCGAAAAGACAACCTGGTGGCATTGGATTAATATATATATATATATATATATATATATATATATATATATATATATACATACATATATTGTATTTGCGTCCTGAGAAATCCACACGGAAAACATAGGCACGACGAATGGCCCTTGAGACTTAGTTACACAAAGTGGGGCATTTTGAGCGAGCTGTTTTTAAAGCATCATAAAATTGTATGGAGTGAATCAAATGTTTTTAAACAATCTAATAGCTTATTTATACCTTTTCATTTCGTTTATTTACTCAATTGAACTTCCGTCAGGTGACGTCTTCGACTTGCAATGCACTACTGAAGTCGCTTCTGGAAGTTTGTTATGATTAGCCCCGGGAAGTTCAGGTATTTGTATATAGTTTTCCACAGACTGCAATTAATTGCTGATTAATTATCTTCACGAGTTATCAGCATTTAAACTTATCAAACCAAATTTTGTGTTGCATATTATTATTATTATTATTATTATTATTATTATTATTATTATTATTATTATTTTGTTATGATGCACCCTGTTTATTAAATGTTTTCCCTTCCTATGAATTAGATTAATGTAGCAGTCACTGTATTCATATCATCGCTATTTATTACTCTTTTTTATTTAATAAAGTTCAGGCATTTTGTATCGTCTCTCACTTCAGCGACGAGTGGGGAGGGAAGAAAGGAAGAGGGACTTAATATATAGTGTATAAATAGAAGAAAGAAATCAATGAAGAGACAGGAAGAGCTCGAGGTACATGATTGGTTAGTGGAGGGTTGTCTCCCCTGCCGACAGTCGGAAATTGGCTTATATTAGATTGTCTCCCCCCTCCATCAAAGATGAGTTCAGTTCGTGCTGACTGTAGCCGAATTTCCACACAGGGATTCATGTCCCAACGTTCTGAATTCACAAGTCTATAGAAATAGCATAGTCATTATCTAATTATGACGTCATTTCTTTCATTTCTACTATCATCAGACTGTGTAGGCCTACTTTAAGTGAATCGCTGTGAATATAACGCTAAAGTACGTGGATTTAACCTTGCATTGAAGCTATGCTCTTGGGTTCGTATTCTGCTATGGGACTTTCATGGGTGCGTCTTAAGGAACGAAGAACAATACATTCACTGTCTCTATTTAGAATCATGCATACTTCTATTCCGAATTATCTCTTATCACGCTTTCAATTTCTTACAACTCTTCGAAACCGGCATCAAGCACTTCTTCCTATCCCTCATCATAGAACGTCTTTATACTCATCCTCCTACACTGTAGAAATACCTCGCATCTGGAATTCGTTATCTAATGACGTCAGGGACTGCCGGACTTTATCACAATTCAAAATTAAATTGGAAATTTTTGTCTTATTTAATGCTTTTTAGGTATTGCTAGAAGTGTTGATTTGTGTTTTTTTGTTTATTTTTTACTCTAGATTAAAATCCCAAGTTTCTTGTTTATGTTAGTTAATTAGTTAGGATACAATTAATTATGATACTTAATCATTCAGTTAAAGTTTGTGTGACTGCAACCTGCGTATATTTTTGTGTGGCTTTACTTTGTTTATAGTGTATATGTTTCCTTTTTATTTCTATTATTGTATTTGTATTTCTGATGGTGTGGAAGAGAAGGCCTGATGGCCTTAACTGCACCAGAATAAATAAATAAATAAATAAATAAATAAATAAATAAATAAATAAATAAATAAATAAATATTTGTAAGTTGGCAATTTACAGGACGATCCATTTTGTTATTTATTGTTAGTAATGTATGTATGTATGTATGTATGTATGTATGTATATATTTACACTGCAAATGGCTATATACCCGGTATATACACTCAATAATGACAATTAATAAAATACAATTAATAATAAATTAATAATAATAATAATAATAATAATAATAATAATAATAATAATAATAATAATAATAGGGACCAACCTAAATTAATTGCACAATCTGCAAAGACTAAATGATAATCAAAACCATCATCAACTCACCACCACCACCACCACCACCATCACTACCATTATAATCGTCATCATTGTCACCGCCACCTCCATTATCTTATCACCATCGGGAACACAGTCATCTGCATCATCGTCATAATTATCACCTCCACAACAATCACCTAATTTTCATCATTATTGTTATCAGAAGCAGCAGCAGCAGCGCTATCATCATCGATATAACTATCATTATCGCCATCAACATTACTACAAGCACATCATCAACACTATCATCACAATCATAAAAATCGTAATGAATTCAAATTGTACCATCATAAATATGGAAGTAAAAGATCCGATTTTATACGACTAGAGGAACCAAAGTGTTTTCGAACTTGTGAAGAATTTTAATAAACACTAGACATTCACAATCAGCGATTTGCCTTGCCAATAAGCTAATACTTAAGAAACCACAATGAAAGGGACACGCAGAGCTTCAGAAGAGAAAGAGAGAAATCCTTTTCAGAACTTCTGGCCTCAAACTTCATACGTCTCCCAGAACTTGACATATTTAACTTACGAATAAATGGAGCTGAAATACAGAAGTAGAACTAGCCCGTAAGTTTGGTGTGACTTTCATTCCGGAATGTATGGTATCCATTGGATTCTAAATGATACGGCATTCCTGATGAACTAGCTGATTGAAATGCGTCACAGAGATTCCCAATGTTCAGCTTAATTGCCCCTTCTTTTGTGGATTTTACTCTTCATTCAAGTGGGAACTCCAATATTACTGTCATGCCACAGAATTTGTTCAATAATTTTGAATATTAAATATTTTTCTTAATACTTTTACGATTTTAATTAACTTTCTTTCATTTGAAACTGAAGAGGGGAACAAATCCTTTACCTTGCTCGAGGCAATATTGAAATACTCTCTAATATAAGCCATATTCGAGTAAATGAGGTTATTCTTAATTTACTGGAGAACGAATTAGCTTTTCTTTCCTTCATAATATATGCAACAAACCATATTTATAAATATTTAATTTGATATTGCAATAGTTACTAAAGTGCAGTTGCAAGGTTTTTCGGTTTTTGCACCGTGTCATATATGCAGTGACGTTCAACGTTCGGCGGTACAGACCGATGCGAAAGAGGGGAAGTAATAGGAGTAGGGGGGAGAGCTCCGGAGTAGAGATATGGGCGAGCGGTCAGTAAAGAAATGCAGTACAGCTTAACTGTACTAGAAACAAACCGCTCTACGGCACGCATGACATCCGATCGCTCCGAAGACAAGCAAGCGACTAACCCAAACACCCCTTGGCGTAACTAAATGGACTCTCCTGACCCAGACGTACAGTTACCCTTAAAAAGAATGAGACGATTCTTGGTTGTCGGAAGTTAAAGTTCTACAGCGCGGTTCACTCGATATCGACGTATAACGATAAGTAACATGACAAATAGAACAAGAATTGTTACAAAGACCACAACAAGGACAGGGATCAGAATAAGGATCACGAAGAAGACAGCCATTTAAAGCCACGATTTCACAACATAGCTCGGGTAACAAAATATCATTGCTTCTCTGTACCGAATGGCAAATGCCTGCTATCGGATCTACATTCTGGACTGCTCTGTCACTGTCTTGTCTCGGTAGCTCATATAGTAGCGTGTCGGTTCCACAGTATAAACGAAACGTTTCGTGTTCGATCCCAGGTAAAACTCTTTTTTTTATTGAGGTGTAATTAATTTGTTCAGAGTTCCTTGACTGTATAATTTGTCGAAAAATATGGAATAATTTATGCCCAATTTTTTGGTCTACAAGTGGGCTGAACCTCGTCGAAAAATAAATAAATCTTACTTGGAAGTTAAAAGTATTCTTCCTGAAACAAAAATCATAAAAAACAAAAAGAGATCCGTTAACTTAAAATCTTGTCCGCATACCATCATACATTTCTCCAATCGAAATCCACTCGATTGGTAGCGAAGGCAAGATGGTTGACAGCTTGTGCTTCCCCCAATATTTCCATTTACGCAGCCCTCCGGCTCCTAATACCGCGGTTCCTCAACCTGCTGATCACAGTCTGTGAAGAACCGGGAAAGTTAGATGCTGCTCTTATTTCGTTAGCAGTCCGAAAGGGTCCAGTCGAACTGTCTCGAATAAGAGAGCATCCTCTTCCAATGAAGAAATCCGCAGACGCCCATGGAATAGGGCGATTTTCGACCTCCCCTGAATTTTGTAACGACGAACCCCCTCGCTGCTGTACTTCCAGGAACACCGATCAAACGGCCAGCAGATCTAGCCCCATATCCAGCCTCAAGTAGAGCTATAACTCGCTGTCTCATGCCACGTCGGTTCGCCATTACGATGAGAAATGAGGGATGACGATAATACTTTAGTGTAGACAATGACTATTTAGCGTGATATATAATTATTGAAATAATGGGCATCTTGCACAGTAAGAGTTAATAAGTCAACCCTAAATTAAATATTTAAATAACAGGATATAACAGGAAGTCCAATTATTGTTGCGAAACTAATCAAATTAAATCTAATTACCTTAAGTAAACAAATCCCAAGTTATGACACCACATTGCTACAGCTAAATTCTAGGTTATTAACATAATTCACTTTAATTGTTAGTTTTTAATATATATGCATTTACATTGTATGTGTGTATGTATAAATGCATTCATTAGATTAACGTTTACAATATTATAACTTGTAATTTTGTACTGTCTGTGATCATTAACACAATCTGAGGAATTTGTAAAACTCTATTTCAACGTTATTTAGCTATTTCAAAGTTATTTAGGCAAAAAAAGTCGTTGTATAGACTAGGAATCGAACTCGCACTCTTTTACACGAGACGCAGAAGTCTTAGCGTCTGAGCTATTGAAACGACACGAAAACTTTCCTTTCTGTGTGGAGTGTCGATCTAGTCATGAAGGTCCATTGTCGATTTAACTACACGATTTATGTATATATTTATCTTTTATTTACGTAATATTATCATATTGTTTGCAGTTTTTGAAGTGAATTTCGGAACGATGCTCATAACAAACCAAATAGCCTGAATTTAAGTAACTCAATATTCGTTATCTTGTGTATCAGTGCTCTGGTCTCCGATCATGCGCAGTGTCTTACATCTGAGACTTAAGAATATTCAATCGTCTCATCCTTTTCTAGGGAAACTGTACATCTCCGGCGAATGTCAGGACTAAATAGTCGTACTCTACTTATCAACATCATCGTCAGAGAAGGCAAAGAAGAAACAAAAATCTTACCTGCTAGGTCTGTTACAAAGAAGGACAGACTAGACATAATGAAGCGGCAGCTACAGGGAAAATACAAAATTTTTCGTTACAAACGCGACTGGACTCGTCTTACCGGTGAACGGAAGCCGCGCTATAACATGCAAATTCCGTGCGGGTTGCAAGACTCCAGTCGCGTTCCTAACGGAAGATTCCTTATAAGTGCTTCAAGACAACCTGTCCCACTTGTACTGTTAAATGCCAGTATAACGAAATTCTAGGAACAGTGAAATTGTTTACTTTATAATGAAACCCAGAAAACGCAAACCAGTTCAGCCCAGTTCAAAAGCGAAACAATTCAAAATTTAAAGTTTTGAGAAACCTAATTTTTAAAGGTTCAGTGTATTGCAGGTTAATATGCTAGTTTCTTTAGTGATCTGAATGTATAAATTTATACATGAAACCTTGCCGCATCGTTCGTTGCACAAAATAGAGGGAGGGCATTAGGTCTGTGTTCACTAAACTTGTAGTTCAATGCGACCAAACACTGGACTGTTTTTATTAGTAAATAATCATAACATTAGTTATAAATAATCATACAGTAACAAACTGACCTTTCAGTAATACAAACTCATGCTTTTTTTAACGCCTTCGACCGTTTTATACCTTTATTAAGGTAATGCAAATTACGCAATACATAATCTTCTCTCTATGTGCAACAAAATAATTCGCGCTCCGTTATTCTTTATGTGTCTCTTCTTTCCATCGTACTGCAGTGGTGCATAAAGTGACTGAAATTCCTCCACTGCTTCCACTACTAGGTCGTGGTGGAGGGAGAAGAAGACACGTGACGTTATGACGTACCTATCTGGCCCCGGAGGCCTATACAGTACAATCCCTTACAACATTTCTTTTAACCAAAACAGACTTCAATTTATGTTGGAAATATTTTTTGTCTGCGTACTTGTAAACATCAATTGTTACAACATGCGTAACATTGTTTTTGTGCTGAGTCAAAATGAAAAGAACGATATGAATGTTCTATCAGTTTTATGATCTTTTATTTTCCTTGCTTGTATAGAAATTAACGTAGGAAGTTTTTGCGACACCGGCGTGGCAAAACTTGTTATTAATGAAATTATTAATTCGTTTCTGCATGCCATTGTTCAGTTTTGTTATTATTGTAAACCTGTTTACCGACCCTCGGGCCCATTCGCTATGTAAATAATTGAACGAACGAATGCAGGACCTTGTAGCCATGTTATTATTATACTGAATTCATTGTTTTAGCATAGTTTGCCCCGTGGTACGTAACTTTGACACACCTATTAAAATGACTGCCAATTTTTGCTATTGTTGTTTCAAATATTCCATGTATTGTGGGTCCCTATCACCACGGCATGGCGCGTCCTCAGGTTGCGGATAGAGGAGACGGCCTCCAGATATGGAGGGTAGCTGCGAATATATTGAATAAGCAGTCGTGGACAGCCGATAAGGGGTGGTCCTCCAGCTTGGGGGTTGGGCGAAGGGCTAACAACCCATCACCGTAAAAAACAGCTTGTTACGTATCCCTATAATAAGCCTCGGAATAGGACTGATTCTCTGGCACGACCACAGCAAAGGAATAAGGATTTGAGATTTGGCACTTGGAACGTAACTAGTCTTTATAGAACAGGAGGGGTAACATTAGTAGCAAAAGAACTAGCTAGATATAGAATAGACTTCGTAGGAGTACAAGAGGTTAGGTTAGATGGGAATGGCATATCACAAATAGGAGATTACTTGTTGTATTATGGGGAAGGAAACAATAATCACCAATTAGGAACAGGATTCTTTGTTCATAAAAGAATAAAATCAGCAGTAAAAAAGGTCGAATTTATCAGTGACAGGTTATCATATTTAGTACTTAAGGGTAGATGGTGCGACATCATAGTTATAAATGCTCACGCCCCTACAGAAGAGAAAGACGACCATATAAAGAATAGCTTCTATGAGGAATTGGAACATACTTTTGATCATTTCCCTAGATATCACATGAAAATTTTATTGGGGGATTTCAATGCTAAAGTAGGACGGGAGGATATTTTTAGACCAACTATTGGAAAAGAGAGCCTACACGCAATTAGTAGTGACAATGGAGTTAGATTAGTCAACTTTGCCACATCGAAAAATTTAATTGTCAAAAGTACAACATTCCCCCATAAGGATATACATAAATACACTTGGACTTCTCCAGATGGATTGACACACAACCAAATAGATCACATCTTGATAGATAAACGGAGACATACTAGTATAGTAGATATTCGAACGTTCAGGGGTGCAGACTGTAATTCTGACCATTATTTGGTGATTGGAGAATTAAGAGAAAGATTATCAGTAGCCAAGCGAGTAGAGCAACAAGTTAATATTACTAAATTCAATATTTTGAAATTAAAGAACGAGGAAGCTAAGCAAAATTATCAGGTCGAAATTTCGAATAGGTTTGCCACTTTAGAAAGTTCTGACGAAGTTGAGAAAGAATTAGATGTTAATAGCGTGTGGGAAAATATCAGAGATAGTATCAAAATTGCAGCTGAGCAGAGCATAGGTTATTATGAAACTAAGAAAAAGAAACCGTGGTTTGATGAAGATTGTTGCATGGTAGTAGAAAGAAGGAAACAGGCAAAATTGAAATTCTTACAGGATCCAGTTGAGGAGAAGAGAGATAATTATTTCAATGAAAGACGGGAAGCAAGTCGTACACTTAGGAATAAAAAGAGAGGTTACTTGAAGGAAAAACTGAATGAGGTAGAAACAAATAGTAAGAATAAAAACATTCGAGATTTATATAAGGGTATAAAGGAATTTAAGAACGGATATCAGCCAAGGGTAAACGTGATCAAGGATGAGAATGGTGACTTGCTTGCAGACTCTCCATCAATCCTAAACAGATGGAAAAACTATTTTGCGCAACTACTAAATGTACATAGGCCAAATAGAAATGATCGGGACGAAATTGAAATACAAACTGCTGAGCCATTTATACCCGAACCCACGCTTTCAGAAGTCGAAATTGCGATAGAAAATCTGAAAAAGTACAAGTCTCCAGGTATCGATCAAATTCCAGCAGAATTAATACAAGAGGGTGGGAGTGCATTATATAGCGAAATTTATAAACTTGTACTTGCTATTTGGGAAAAGGAAATTGTACCAGAACAATGGAAGGAGTCCATAATTGTACCTATTTTTAAAAAGGGGGACAAAACCAACTGTGGTAACTTTCGAGGAATATCACTTTTGTTGACGTCGTACAAAATTTTGTCCAATATTCTTTTGAGAAGATTAACTCCGTACGTAGATGAAATTATTGGGGATCATCAGTGTGGTTTTCGGCGTAATAGATCGACTATTGATCAGATTTTTTGTATTCGACAGATAATGGAGAAAAAATGGGAGTATAAGGGTACAGTACATCAGTTATTCATAGATTTCAAAAAGGCTTATGACTCGGTTAAGAGGGAAGTATTATATGATATTCTTATTGAATTTGGTATTCCCAAGAAACTGGTTCGATTAATTAAAATGTGTCTCAGTGAAACATACAGCAGAGTCCGTATAGGTCAGTTTCTATCTGATGCTTTTCCAATTCACTGCGGGCTAAAGCAGGGAGATGCACTATCACCTTTACTTTTTAACTTTGCTCTAGAATATGCCATTAGGAAAGTTCAGGATAACAGGCAGGGTTTGGAATTGAACGGGTTACATCAGCTTCTTGTCTATGCGGATGACGTGAATATGTTAGGAGAAAATACACAAACGATTAGGGAAAACACGGAAATTTTACTTGAAGCAAGTAGAGCGATCGGTTTGGAAGTAAATCCCGAAAAGACAAAGTATATGATTATGTCTCGTGACCAGAATATTGTACGAAATGGAAATATAAAAATTGGAGATTTATCCTTCGAAGAGGTGGAAAAATTCAAATATCTTGGAGCAACAGTAACAAATATAAATGACACTCGGGAGGAAATTAAACGCAGAATAAATATGGGAAATGCGTGTTATTATTCGGTTGAGAAGCTCTTATCATCCAGTCTGCTGTCCAAAAATCTGAAAGTTAGAATTTATAAAACAGTTATATTACCAGTTCTTCTGTATGGTTGTGAAACTTGGACTCTCACTCTGAGAGAGGAACATAGGTTCAGGGTGTTTGAGAATAAGGTGCTAAGGAAAATATTTGGGGCTAAGCGGGATGAAGTTACAGGAGAATGGAGAAAGTTACACAACACAGAACTGCACGCATTGTATTCTTCACCTGACATAATTAGGAACATTAAATCCAGACGTTTGAGATGGGCAGGGCATGTAGCACGTATGGGCGAATCCAGAAATGCATATAGAGTGTTAGTTGGGAGACCGGAGGGAAAAAGACCTTTAGGGAGGCCGAGACGTAGATGGGAGGATAATATTAAAATGGATTTGAGGGAGGTGGGGTATGATGATAGAGACTGGATTAATCTTGCACAGGATAGGGACCGCTGGCGGGCTTATGTGAGGGCGGCAATGAACCTTCGGGTTCCTTAAAAGCCATTTGTAAGTAAGTAAGTAAGTAAGTTGTTTCAAATATTACTTTCAGTCTGTGACCTTTGGGCATATGCTCTTAATATGAAATAGGTTATTTTTATAACGTGTTGTGAACGAGTTCCGTTCATACATATTAAATTATAGCCTAAGTTATAGCATTTTATGCTTTTATTTTATTTTATAATCAGATTTATTTTCTTATGGTAAATCGGATACAATCGGCCTCTACTAGTCACAGCATGTAAATATGGAACAAGTGGATAATTCCGACAGTACAGCAGCGCCGACTACACTCGCCACTATTTATCTATGCATTTCGAACTGGCGACTCAAGGTCAAACAATGAACTGCATTTGCCACGTGTGCTTATTCAGATCTTGGACTTATTCTTCTCAACCATTGTCAGCCGGAATTATCAGTGCTTCAATTTACAGTTTTCACTTCAGTGACTCGTGCGTAATTGTACTTTTGTACGTGACCTTGATCCTTCGCACGCCCGCTTCCACTGCTTGCCGATCTTGGGCGAGCCAAGCCGATATCCGCGGTGAACGGGTGTTAGGAAGTCCGCAGTAAAGTACCTACAGTTTGTCGCGACGTCATTACTAGAACATTTACAAAATCAACCTACAAATTGTAGCGTAAGTTATTAGATTACTAATAAACACTTAAAAATATACATCAACAAACACTAGAAAAATCTATCTATGAATCTGACATGAATTGTGGAATAGAATACCTGAATTGAGCTATATTAAC
Organism: Periplaneta americana; assembly: GCF_040183065.1. NCBI lineage: Eukaryota > Metazoa > Arthropoda > Insecta > Blattodea > Blattidae > Periplaneta > Periplaneta americana. Next base: position 143,960,270 of record NC_091119.1, read on the forward strand.
TTAACACATGTAATACTTATATACTTATGACTTTTAAGAAACCCGGAGGTTCATTGCCGCCCTCACGTAAGCCCGCCATCGGTCCCTATCCTGAGCAAGAGTAATCCAATCTCTACCATCATATCCCACCTCCCTCAAATCCATTTTAATAGTATCCTCCCATCTACGTCTCGGCCTTCCCAAAGGTCTTTTTTCCTTCGGGCCTCTCAACTAACACTCTATTTTCATTTCTGGATTCACCCATACGTACTACATGCTCTGCCCATCTCAAACATCTGGATTTAATGTTCCTAATTATGTCAGGTGAAGAATACAATGCGTGCAGTTCTACATTGTGTAACTTTTTCCATTTTCCTGTACCTTCATTCCTCTTAGCCTCAAATGTTTATTACGTCGCCTAAAGAACACGTTCTTATCTTGCAAAAGTACAACTCACACAGATGTCTGAGGCAGTGTTGCCAACTCGATTCTTAAAAATCCGCTGTGAAGCCGTGCAGAAACCGCTAAATTGCTATATTGTCAATGTAAAATTGAAGACCTCCCTCAAAGAAGGATGTATATCATATGAAAAAATATATGATATACAACCTTCTTTGAGGGAGGTCTTCAATTATATTATTTTGCCGCTGTGAGTGCTAAAAATACTCGCTAAATCCCTATATCAGCAAAACAAATTTAATAAATTTTACGTGCTAAACTAACGCCGAAAAACGCTAGATCTAGCGGGAAAGCCGCTGAATTGGCAACACTGGTCTGAGGTGACTTTCAGCGAGGTGGAGGCGGAAGACTTAGCATTGGTTCCGCTGACTTCCTGTAAGCCAGGAAAGCGCGGTCACGCGAAGCATTATCCATTCAGCAGTTTAGAAATTATAGGCGCGAAAAAAACTGGCTTCAAAATGTGTTGTTTGACATTATGGGATAGCGTGTTATTTTTTTTTTTGTAGTAGTGGACCGAACTTATAGACGTATTTACGTCGAAACGGTATAGGACACACAAATGAAAAATAATTTTATTTTGCTCGCAGATCTGCTGCATTGACAAACATCTCTGCTTACAAAATAATATTATTTTTAACACTTGCGTTGTAAAGATTATTTTGAATTTCAGCACATAAATGTGACATATTTTACTTCCATTTGCAACAAAGTGCAGTAGGAATTGCTGCTCCTACCAAACAAAATGTCTGACACGGTGCATGAGGGTAGGCCACTAAAGGGAAACTAAGAGGTGGAATTTTAACTTAGAGGATTCAATCCGACATCGCAACTGGAATCTGGTGTGGCTTAGTGGATAAAGCGTCAGCACGTAGAGCTAAAAACTCGGGTTCACATTCCGGTGCCGGAGAGAATTTTTCTCCGCTCCACCCATCCTTCACCAAATCGTAACTCAGAATTCCTGCACTGAAATACCATATGTACTTCGGTACATCACAATAATATGATATGTGTAAAATAATCACTTGGTGATTTAAGACTGCGCTCATCCCGTCGGATCCCGGCCACTTAGTCACTCTTAATGAGTGCACCTCTGCACATCAGTGTGTTGGACATTGTGCCACTGTCACACATCTGTGACACAGTGCATGAGGGTTGGCCACTAGGGAAACTAAGGGGTGGAACGTAAACTGAGAGGATTCAATCCCGGTGTGGCTTACAAGCAAGCATTCTGATGGGAGCAGATAAAAAAGTTAATTTTTTTCTTCCACCGTTTTAATAATGTCAAAAGAAGTTTTTATACAAATTTTGGCCACTCGACCGAATTACGAGGCCGTCCAGGAAGTGATTTTCCCTGGGGACGTTTACAAAAAAAAACACAATTGAATCGAAATATTTATTGAAACAGATGCATTAATTGTTGCGCTATTTGTCAACATATCCACCACTGGAATTTTCATACCATGGGATCAATTTTTGTATCCTTGTGTCGTAGAAGTCAGCCGCCTGGGATCGGAACCAGCGTTTGACAGCCGTCTGCACCTCTCTTTGTCGAGCCCATGATATGACAAATGTCTCAATTCCGGTAGGGGATATGTTTAAAAATACCTGATCAATGCTGTGTCTGTTCCAATAAATTTTTCCAATGAAACTGTGTTTTCTTTCTGTTAACGGCCCCTGGCCGTCGTAATTGCAGTCGAATGGCCAAAATTTGTATAAGCACTTTTTTTGACATTATTAACATGGTGGAAGAAAAAACATTCAACTTTTTTATTTGCCCAGATCAGAATGTTTGCTTGTTAGTGGATAAAGCGTCAGCAAAACGCGGGTTCGGGTCCCGGTGCCGGAGAGAATTTTTCTCCGCTCCACCCATACTTCACCACATGGTAACGCAGAATTCCTGCACGGAAATATCATATGTACTTCAGTAAATCACAATAATAAAATGTCTCAAGCTTTGGTCGAGTAGTACTTCCGAACGACCTCTTTAAGCATCTCGCACTGCACACTTCCACAGCATCGTCTGTTATATAAGCTGACATGAATTTGGGTACCGTTCTTCCTCTATATTCGCATGAGTTCATAACTGCTTGCAGCTTCCATTGTCTGGCGAGTCTTTGGTTCTCCTTGCAACGTGGTAGGAGCCGAGATGAACAGATGCATTACCTGATGAATATCAAACAAGCAGAGCTTCTCTCTTGAATAAGCAAGCCACTTCCCCCCCCCTCCCGCGGGGCGCGTCCGACGTGAGCGAACTCGACGATTATAGAGGATGGATGGTGTGACAGTCAACCCCCACGTCATAATTTGTAGGGTGTACACCAGCTGTGTGATCCCAAGAAAACGGGGCCATTAAGCTGCCCTGCAACAAAGGAAACAACTTATGCGGCATCGCTCAAAGACATCCTGAAACAGTGTGTGTGGAATTACAAGCCCAAGTTGCCCTTTGTGTCCAAGAACCGTATCATGCTAAAATGTACGAATTCTTAATTTGAAAAGTTTTATAAACTTGAAATCAGCTCGCACCTGAAGTTCCCGAAGGTATCCTAAGAGAAATTAATGTATTTTTTCTAAACTGGCGATATTTTTAAAAGAAGTTGATATTTCCAACAGGAGTTCGAAAACTCCAGATGTGTTATTTAATGAAACCCACGCCAAACATTGTAAGCTTTTGTGGAGAATTTGAAGTGTATGTCACTACATGGACAGCTGAAGAAACAAGACGAAGACCATGATTATCGGAAGAAAAATAAAGAAGGTAAACGTGCGAATTCGAATTCACGCAGTGAAACATGCAGACAGCTTCAAATACTTGGGATGTACTATAAGTAGTAACATAAGCTGATATCAGCAAGTCTAAGGCCCAATTTTAATTAGTAGAGTAAGCATTAGAGTATACTAGAATACCTTTTAGCCAAACTACTGTACTCTACCGAATTTGGGAGAGTACCTGTTCAAACGCAAATGGAAAATAATATGGTAGAGTAGAGTCATACAGCTCAAAATTGAAATCACAAAAATGAACATCAGCGGTCGTCATTTTATTGTGAGGAAATTTTTGAAAGTTATTGCTGAAATTTTGCTTAGGGAAGTGGCTTCAGCTCTAGAGGAAGAAGAGAATAGAACAAAGAAAATGTGGATTAGAGACTGGATCTGAAGAAGGCACAGTCATGGAACATCTGCCTTTCTTCTGGGGGAACTAGCTGAGAAGGACGTACTGAGACACGCTTGAGATGATCACTTCAAAAATTGTTTTCCACTCAGACCACTTCATTTTTTAAAGTACCACAACGAAACAAAACTAAGAACAACGCGCCAAACACGTGGTATCTTCATAAACAGTAGGGCCTACACTCGACTATACCAAACCTGTTTTCATTAGTATAATGCCGGTAGAGTAAAGTAAAAACCAGTGGTGGGGGAAGGCGAGTAGTAGAATTACTGTCCCACTGTGCAATTTTACACTCTATCATGATCAAGTATACTCTACTCTACCAATTACGTTTACATTGTTAGAGTTGAAAGGGTAGTTAGTACTTGCCCAAGTTACTCTACTGCTAACTCTACTAATGAAAACTAGGCCTTAAGGACGATAGCAATAGCAAAGGAAGCTTTTAATATAAAAATGACATCTTCTGCGGACCTCTGGAAAAGATCTATAAGCAACAGACTAGTGATGTGTGGTATTGTATGGGACAGAAATATAGACATTACGACGAAGGAAAGAGAAGCGACGAGAAGAATTTGAAATGTGAATATGGACAAAAATGGAACATGTGAAATGGTCTGACAGAATAAGAAATGAAGTTGTGCTGGAAAGAGTGCATGAAGAAAGAATAATGCTGAAACTGATGAGGAAGAGAAAAGAAACTGGCTGTGTCACTGACAAGAAACTGCCTATACTGCGTTACATAATGTCTGCAGGCGACGTAAACATTTCCGGCAGAGGGAGGGAGGATGATAATAATTGCTATTAAACCAGTGGCTAACACAGTCCTCTTTCTTCTCATAATGCAGATGTAAGAGGTCAACGAACTAAGATCTTCTCCCTAGGTGAACCTCCCTTTCTGACTACAACGTTGCAATCTGTTTGCCTCGTTCAGTGGCTTGAAATTAGTGGTTTTTAAATTAAATTTAGACGAAAACCGTTCACGCTATTGAAGTACGCCAGAGGAGTTAATGATTCTTTACTAGATTTGTTATCGATGTGGACAAGAATCACGGTCCGACTCACAGTAGTTACCGAATAAGAGGATGTTAAACATTTAGGAAAAAAAAAAACATTTTTCTGTTACACTTTTACTACGTCATACTACTTTTGGCCAATAAAACGGTACGGAACGACGTGTTTCAACCAATCATGGCTACTTATCTTACAATTTTTATGACCTCCCTAGCATTTGTTTTTACCTTGTTTATATTATTTAGGTTATGTTATATCCTACATCATATACCCAGATTCCTCGGCCTTATAGGCTTTGACGGTAACAACTTTTGTCAGGTTTACTATGCTGTCATCTAGTTGTTACATAAGGAGACACGTTATAACTCCCATTTGAATTGCATTAGCGACTGTACTGCCATCTCGTGATATTTACTGCGGACGGGTGGCGATCCTGGCGGTTGTTCTCTTCAAAGTTCTACCGATTTTAACATAGGGATGAGCAATCTTTTATATATAATGATCTAAGGTTATAGCTTCTGCTGTATGAGATTATGGATAGTCACATATCAGAGATTGTTTAATATACACTATCTACCAAAAAATAATTGGGTACCGTTTTTGCCCCTTTGGAACCTCGTGGTACCACCTCTTGTTGCTATAACAGCAGCCACCCTGCCAGCCATGGTCTCCACTAGTTTGTGTAGGATATCCTCTGAAATGCGTTGCAATAATGGACAGTTGGCCGCATCTCCCGAGACCTTAATCGCCGCACAGTGGGGTATTTGCATTAAAAAGCTGGCCAAAAGTCGATATTTCAATATTGTCCTACCCCTGAAATTCTTGCTCCCTGACAGAAAGAAATAGTGGGGGAGCGATAAGATAACAGTTTGTGTTTCATCTGCTTCATCATGTGGTCGTCAGCTCAGTCGAAAGTTGAGTGTTTGTGACAGTATACGTGTATCTTATTGACGCTCTGAGCAAGTTGACAAGTTCATTATTGTTTTTCTACGTTTTAAAGAAACAGTGTGGCCTGTTACAGGATGGATCCTTCTCAGCAAGATATGTACTTCACTTTTGAGGGCTTTTTGTGTTTATATAAAATATATTTACAAAGTTATTGCGGTTAGAAAACCATCTATATTTTCAGTATTTTTTTTACGAACCCAAGTTTTTGTTTAATGATTTAGTGTACTTCAGGGTGAGTCCCGATGTTATTTCCTATGTTATTACAAAGACTAGATCTTTGGGTGTGTAATAGAAAAGAAATTGGCTGCGATCTCGTGCGAATTGCTTATTTTCATACATTTTTGTAACAAATACTAATTTTCAATTTTTTACTCTGTTACAAATATATATATTTTTTCTTTTACTAGGCCCATCTCAAATCAAAATTTTGTCAAGGAAACAATTATATGATATCATGCAAGAGCAAAAAGAATGTGATATCAACGAAAAATTAGAATATCTCGAAAAATATTTGCTGATGCAAGAGAATTACTCAGAGGAACAAATTAAGGCTTTTAAACATACATTTTCGTATACAAAGGCAGAGTTAAAAAGGAGATGGTTGAGTGCAAATAGAAAAGATAATTTATTCAGGAAAAATAATGAAATCTGGCTTCAAGGGACCTTGGAGTTACCCAAAGCAATGACAACGGCTACGACTGTATTCGGACGGCCACAAAAATCTTTCGGCGACTCTAGTGAAAGAAGTAAAAGAAGGAAGACTCAAGGACTTAGAGAAACAGTAGATACCGAGGAATTGACTTTTGCCACCCAGATGAAGCTGCGAGCTTGTGGAAAACCAGACGCATCAAAAGTTCTTAAGGAAATTACTAAATCTCCTAAGCGAGCGACAAAATACTGGAAGGCGTACTCCAGCAGTCTACAAGAAAAAAGAGGGCAGTTGTCACCTCTACAAGCTCTTTCTATGTTTGTGGAAGCAGGTAATTTACTTTATCACCTGCTATTTATGTCTTATTGTTCCTTAATTATCTGTTCTATTTCCATTGTTGTTGTTGTTAAGTCAACTGTCCAAACACAGGTCTGAACCTCATAGGTGATACCAACAAAGAGGCATAGGGTAGGGTGACCAGTTCATTTCCCCTTCCATTTCATACATCGCTGACTTGGTACATATTACATTAATCAGACTTCAGATGTACACAAACAAATGAAAAATATTTATTTTATATACTTCTTTATAGGTTTATCAAGAAGACAGTACGAGATCGTAAGAGCCAGCGACAAAACGCTTTACCCATGTTACTCCGTGTTGCAGAAAGCTAAGAAAGACTGTTACTCTGTACCTGAATCTTATCAAGTGACAGCTACTTGCGCAGAAATAAATCTGCAAGACTTGTTAAACCACACTGTTGCTCGATTATTGTTATATTTGCAAGAAGTTGTGCAAACTTTGAGTGAAGATGAGTGCAATACATTAGAATTAATAACCAAATGGGGCTGCGACGGATCTCAACAGACTCAATTTAAACAGAAATTTGAAACTGATATAGATTCAGATGCCAATATATTTCAAAGCTCACTAGTACCTTTACAGTTAGTTTGCGGTACAGATATAAAGAAGGTAATATGGAAAAATCCTACACCTTCTTCTCCTCGATATTGTCGACCCATTAAGATTAGATTTGTGAAAGAGTCAGCTGACTTAACTAGAGAAGAAATCGGTTACTTGGAATCAAAAATAGTAACTTTAAATGAAACGAAAATTGAAATAAATGGAAGAAACTTGGTTATAAAACACACACTGATACTAACTATGATCGATGCCAAAATATGCAATGCGGCCACTAATACTACATCTACTATGAAATGTTATATCTGCGGAGCCACATCAAAAGAATTTAACAGTTTATCAAATAGAAGGGAAGCTGATCAAAGCACATTCAAATTTGGATTATCCACCTTGCATGCAAGAATTCGATTATTTGAGAGTCTACTGCACTTGTCTTATAAGTTACCCCTCAAAAAATGGCAACTGAGAACAAAAAATGACAAAGAGATTTATAAACAGAGGAAGACGGACATTCAAAATCAATTTAAGAATAGAATGGGCATTATTGTAGATGTTCCTAAACCTGGGTTTGGAAACAGCAATGATGGAAATACCAGCCGAAGATTTTTTATGGATCCTGCTTTGTCCGCTGAAATAACAGGTATGAATGTTGAACTGATCTATCGATTCAGAGTCATTTTAGAAGTTATATCAAGTGGACATAAAGTTGATACTCTAAAATTCGCTGCTTACACCATGGATACAGCAAAACTATATGTTCAGCTGTATTCATGGCATCCAATGACCCCCACAATGCATAAGATTTTAATTCATGGCCCAACTGTAATTGAAAATGCCCTTTTACCGATCGGACAACTGTCAGAGGAAGCAGCTGAAGCAAGGAATAAGCACTTCCGTTCCTATCGCCAAAATTATGCCAGGAAGTTTTCTAGAGAGTCATGTAACCTAGATATCATAAACAGGCTGCTGCTTAGCTCGGATCCTCTGCTCACAAGCATGAGACCAACCCCGAGGAAGAGAACGAAACCATTTTTAAAGGAAACCACAGAAATGCTACTACCTTCTTTATTTACGATTTCTGCTGATCGAAATGAAGACGATGAATCTGCAAGTGAAGCTGAAGAGTCTTCTGATGAGGAATCTTGGGAATAATCTCATTAATAGAGTATCTAACAAACTGAAAGTGAGCTAAATGTTTAGGTAAACAAAAATTAGTAATAAACTTACATATTCATGACATGGAAAACATCTACATATTTTTAGATCAATATCTTATATACTTCCATAATTACATATATTATATAATTAGTGTTAACTTATTTTCAAAGTACTCGTATACTATTATATATTTATGTCTTTAATCAGAAGAAATTAAATTTTATTTCAGTTGAGTTGTTGCCTTCTGTATAACGAAATAAGATTTACGTAAATAAACTATAATCTTTGCTATAGAGATATAAATTTACCTATATCTGCTGTATGAAGAATATATGTTTTAGACTATTAGGCCTATATTAAGTGATTGACTAAGTGTAAAAATTGCAAACATTACATAGCCTAATCATTATAAGATATGTATCATTAAAATGTAACAATTTCGTTTTGATTTTTGGCTTTCATATAATGTAAGTTTATACATGATGCAATAATAGTTTATTTTCACTACTAATGTATACCTACTCTAATGAAACTACTGATTATCTTTTTGTAATTGTAATTATGTGTATAGGTAGTCATATTAGTCGAAAACCTTGAAGTTGCTGCGATTTAAAATAATAAATAAAGAACTTGGATAAATCAATAAATAGCATAAAACACATTTTGTATTTCTCTCCGAGTGCCATAATCTCCTTATTGCATCCTAATTTAATATATTATCCCAATTAAATGCGATTGGAACACAATAATAATTTTATTATGATAATTAATACTTTTGGCCAACTTTTTGATGCAAATACCCCACTGTGCGCCGGTCAAATTCGCCCCAAAGGTGCTCAACGGGATTGAGATCAGGACTCTGTGCAGGCCAGTCCAACCGGTGAACATTATTGTCTGCATACCACTGCATAGTAGCCGCCGAAACATGGGGCCAACTTCCATTGTCCAACTGAGTGCCATGTTGCAAGACGCATTCCAGTGGATATCCTACACAAACTAGTGGAGAGCATGCCTGACAGGGTGGCTACTGTTATAGCAACAAGAGGTGGGTTCCACGTAGTTCTAAAGGGGCAAAAACAGTGCCCAATTACTTTTTGGTAGATAGTGTATAATGATAATTGAATTGGAATGCAACTTTTAATAAAAGTGAAACTGAATCAACAAAGCCTTCTTGACTAGTAATCGTCCATACAGTTCAATGACGATTGTAGCCTATAGTTCGCACAGCTGGTAACAAGAGAACAGCTAATATTAAGAGACCACTGCCATCTAGCGAAATATTTGTAATGATGAGATGATACTGACTGACCTTTCCAGCGACAACAAAACGAAACTTCAACGTGCTCATAATTTGTGTGTACGTTTTGTAAGGAATGTTCGTAAATATGATCATATTACTCCATCCCTGGAAACAATAGGTTGGCTTAATCTAGATAAGAAAAGAAATTTACATTCACTTCTCCTTCTTTTCGAAATCTTGAACTCTTCTATTCCTTCGTACTTGTCGTCTCGCTTCACTTACCTTTCTTCCCACCACAATCTGAACACACGCTCTCGCCATGAAACAATACTAACAATACCATCCCATCGCACCTCCTCATACTCATCTTCCTTCACAATAGCCCTGCCAAGACTCTGGAATTCGTTACCTGCTAGCATCAGGGACTGTCGAAATAAAATTGAATTCAAACGCAAACTTACTAGGCACTTGGTCAGTAATTGAGACTCGTTCAGACATGTTTTCTTGTAAATAGTTCTCTTAATCTATCACAAAATATCTCAATATATGGTAATTTCATCACTATAGATTTTTGTTACAATAGGTTTAATTTGTAATTCAGTAAATACAAAAATATTGTTTGTTCTTAACTTCTATAATAAATTGTCTAGCTTTCAGTAATCAGATAATCTTGTCGTACTTTAATTTTTATTGTAATTGTAATTATAAATTTATTCTTCATATTATAGTTGTAATACCCTGGTAGAGAGGCAGAGCAGGCCTGATGGCTTTATCTCTACCAGGTTAAATAAATAAATAAATACTAATATTAAATAATACATTTTCAAGACAGTTTAGTATTTTTAGTAAGTCTACTAATATTTTATTTTATTAGAGTGCTTTATTTCTTCTAATCTTTATATACTTCCTTCTAATCGTGTCATAGTCAATTAAATTCTACTCGAGTTTTGATTTTCTCTAGCTAAATCAAAACCTCTAGTGAAATTACTATTGAGGAAACTATGAACTTTCTACCAGTATGGTATTACAGTTTTTTGTTACATACAACATGAGGTTTTCGCTCTGAAAATCTGCAGGGTTTTATCATTTCCGCTCTGTATATCTGCAGTGCTTTGGAAAAGTGACACAAGTCAGTTTCCACAAACCTTTTTTGATCATTTTTGACAACATACACTGGTTTATGTCGATTGGATTTTTTTCTGTGTGAATTATTGTAATGGGAGAAATACTTATGTATTTTTTTCCATGCGAGCAGATATTCCGTAAGTTGTCAATAAATTATCAAAAAAAGGTTTGTGGAAACTGACTTATGTCACTTTTCCCAAGCACTGCAGATATTGTTCTCGGTCATATTGAATCTGCGAATCTCTAATGTAAAGGCGAGCGCCATAACCACTCGACAGCCGAGGTCAATTTGATTAGCCTGGATTCGAATACGAGACTGCATCATTGAAAGCTGACGCTGAAAGAGTGCACCATGCGCTGTAATTCCTTCGTCTACAACAGGCTCGTATATCCGGAAAGCCCTGAACTGTGTTGAATTACGCCATTCTCTGCGTCGCAAATGAACTGTTAACATGAGACAACAGCTGTCTCTATCTATGACACGACAAGCAGCAAGATCGAATTAGTGGGGGCTGGGTGGGAGGCGATCCCATATTACCCTGCAAACACAGTTAAGATGTTTCTTCCAACCCCCTCTCAAAGATCCACCCTCCCAACTCACATTCCCGTACTGCAACCCCCTTTCCTCTTTCACGTCGTTTATATTCATTCAGCCACATTACAGGCCGACCTCGTGGGATCGAAATAAAAGGGAGGTGTTGAGCAACGAAGGGGGTGTATTTGATTTTCAGCTCCGTCGTACCTCCAACCCTTCACACTGGATGAAGGTCTAGTAATTAAGTTCATTCGCTCGTGCTCTGCGGTACAGCATACCGGATATCGAGTCAGGCGATAAGTGCAATCGTGGCTTAAGTCTATGTGCTCTCCTTCAGGAGGACAGCGCCTCTTTCCGACCCTTCTGCAGTTTGCGCCAATTCTGTAGTCACTGAAGAAGCTGCGGGTATAAGGGAGGGAATGTGTGAAAATTCTAACTTGTACAATTTTTAACTATACCTCGTTCCATAATGTCTAACAGGCGACCTAAACATTGCCGGCAGAGGAGGAGAGAAGTGCAATTGCTATTAAACCAATGGCAGAAATCTCATTCCGCGCTTATCTTGAAGTTGGATAGTCTGAAGCATTGTACCCCCGCCCAATTTCGAGACAAGTGTGGAATGAGACCTCTGCCATTGGTTGAATAGCAATTATACTTCTCTCCTCCCCTGCCGGCAATGTTTACATCTCCTGTCACACAATACGGAATGAAGTATTAGATAGTTTATTTTTTTGGACACTTTCTGCTCTTGAAATAAGTATACATGCTACAAAATTTCATTTATATCATGCTACCTATTACGTTTTGTGATTAAATGCACGGTTGTTTAGAAAATTAAGTTGGAAGTTTCAGCAGTATGGCAACATCGCCACTAACACAGTCGTCTTTCTTCTCGTAATACAGATGTAAGAGGTGAACGAACTCACGTCTGTCTCCCTACATAAACTACCTCCCACCTCCCTCTCTGTACAAAGTAATATGCATAACAAAGTTGATTGATTTTATCATGAGTTTTATGTAGTGGAAATCTTATTGGTAGAAATGTTCAATTTTGAATCTGTGTAATTTGTTTTGCCGAAAAATAAAGTATGAAATTTAAGATCATATTACTTTGTACAATTTAATGGATTAAGTTTAGATTTCGTCAATTTTCAAATATCTGATGATGCCGTACAGGCGAAAACGTTCATATCGATTTAAGATGTAATAGCAAATAATAAAATTTGCAAATAGATAAATCATATTGATTGAGCATTTAAAATAAATTTATCATATTGAATAGATTTATCTGAAAACCAAAATGAATTGTAAAATGCGTTTTATAGGCCTATATGATGAAAATGTAAACAATTTTAAATTTAGCAATAAACAAATACAAGCTTTATTTATCTTCTTGATGCGTTTTTTTTTTCATTAAGATTTGCAGTAAACAATTCGAAAATCAATGCCTGTGTTTTTTTTTTCAATACGATTACTATAAGACTCACATTTATAATTCCGTATGCAAGGATATTTTTCAAGTCCAGTAGTGAATGCTTCGGTATCAAACACAAAGGATTCTACGTCCATTTTGCAAACAAATGAAGAAAAGAATGTCGTGGGTAGGCAGACGACAGTGTATTGTAGACTGAACTGTAAATATGAAGTCGCAGTATAGCGGAGACCTGCAGCAAACAAACTGTAGCCGTCCGTTTGGACTTCAATAGATGCTAATGTAGTGCGTTGACTTCAAGTGCAAGATCTGCCAAGATACGACTACGCGTGCAGTCCATTTCGAATGCGAAATGAGCCAACATATTCCAGGCCTTAAGGTGAAGCACGCGTCTACATTTCGTATACCTTATTTTATTTCAAGGAGTGCAGTTCGGTGGCTCCTTTGAACACCCACTTACAGATTTATGACTTCCTACACAAACACCTCTGACAATTCCATCCTGTCCCCTAGTCCCAACATTGCACAGTTGCCACAATCCTGATGACCTTCGAAATTATGCAGTGAAACTGACGGGATTCTTGAAATTGGGAAAAGATGCGGCAACTCTGCCTCCACGTGGATTTGACGGACACCTGTCAATTCTTCTGAACGAGAGTTGTGATTGGTTACTAACAAGAGAAGACAATATTTCCGTCACAGTAAGGAAGACATTTATTTATGACAATCAATTAATAAGGGGCAGTAGAAGGTCTGTCGGCAAAGTCCTTTCTATGAAACTGCACTCCATGAAAAAAATAAAGTATAAAAGCTTTGCCAACCATCCATTACATAAAGTGATTCATTAAGGACAGTAATCTGTCCAGGGAGTACGGAGATAAGGTTAGTTGTCCACATACTATATTGACGTGACGTCATGTTTCGCGTGCGACACAGGTACTATTAGGGAACATTAACTTTGCTGACGTAGTTGACGTTCTAGTTATGATTCGAAGCTAGACCACGCACTGTTCATAATCCATTCTAGTCATAAAGAATAAATACTACGATGATCTTCCCTATAGTTTAGATTATTTATTCATTTAATTGATTTATTTTTACTAGCAGAGTTAAGGGGTTAGGTATAGCTTACAGCAGTAAAATTTTTGGAAATGTTCAAAATTTTTTTTCCTCCATTACTGTATCTTGTACAATAATGAAAATAGGTATGTGTAAAACACTATCCTTCTACTATATTAAAAACTATTTTTACGATTAAAAAAAATTTATATATATATATATTTTTTTTTTCAAAATTAAAGATGGTGGCAGTTTATTGTGCAGTGATGAAGCGTTTCTTTCACAATTCGTAAACTTGTTAAATTTTTCATGTTCTCTCTCTTTTATTTTATTTCTGAAACTCATGTTTACAATATCATGCTCTTTCAACTACATTCCTTAATAAATATATATATATTTTTTTAATTTTGTGTTAGAAGAGAGTATTGATATTTGACCATTTTTTAAATGAATTTATTTTTTATCAATCTATCAAAGGTAGAGAAGTGATCTTGCATGATGTTGTAGATGTGACATGCATACATACATACAAAAATTTCATCACAGAATGTTGGATAGTTTTCGAATTATGTGGAAACGCTTCATCACTGCACAGTGAAGTGAATTTTGAAACCAAAAATGTAATTAAATATTTAAAAAAAATTGTAAAATTTTTTTTATATAGCAGAAGGACAGTGTTTTACACATACTAATTTTCATTATTTGACAAGTTACAGTAAAGTAGGAAAAAAATGTTGAACATTTCCAAAATTATACTGCTCTAAGCTGTACTTAACCCCTTAAGCCCATGAGGCCTTCTCTTCCACTCAACCAGTATAGAAATACATAGCAAATGTTATAAATAACAGCAATAGAGAAGACAATTTAATAATAATAATAATAATAATAATAATAATAATAATAATAATAATAATAATACAAGAGCAAAATGTATATATGTTTAGATACACGTAATTCTAAGAGTTAAACGTTTACAGTTTAGTGTTAAATAAGATAATTTGGATCAAAGGAATGATTAACATAATGTAGGAAAATTGACACATTAAAAATGAAAATCATATTCTATAGAAGTAATATTTTAAGTAAGATCGTACTCTAGAGACGGGGAGCAGTTTTCTTGCTTTTTAAAGTCGTTAATATTTGACACCTCCTTTACACTGTGTACACTAGAACACGCTATTTAGCCTATCATAAAGAATGTAGGCTTACATCGAACAAACATATATACACTATTAATGTACAAAATAACTAGACTGTAGTATTAAAATACCTTGCATTAAAATACACAATACTGTACACAAAAATGTAAATAATGTTTGATCAATGTAGGCCTACATTTTTTTATGATAATGTAAATAGTAAAAATAACGTATTCTAGTGCACATAGTGTAAATAATTTAAATTATAAATATTAGTGTAATTGTTAAAGCGGTCCATGTTTTGTTCTTCCCAACTTGACCAAATAGGAGTCGTATGAGCAGCCAGTCACGCACGCGCGTAGTTCACTTAAAAAATCCAGTAATACATAACCTTGTAGACTCGTAGGACAAAATACGGTCCCTGTTCATAAGTATTAAGTTACTCTTAAACCATGACTTGACAAAATATTATGCAAAATATTTATTGAAGCTAACAACTCTAATGTAAAAACGTTTATCCTAATACAATATAATTTTGATATATCTGTTATTCGGTAGCTTCAGTTACACCTATATAATTGCAGATATGAATTTCCTTCCACATACCTTCACTCCTTTTTTTTTTAATCCAAGGGGCTGTATCCTGCAAACTATCTCAAATATCTTTTTTTTCCCCCCGCTTCTAATCATATCTTTTTATGGCTGTCTTCCACTTCTGTATGTAGTAACAGACAAGTAATATTCATTACTATAATCTATGCGTTTGATAGTTGTGTTCTTCAAAACTTTGCGCACATCCAATATAAATGGAATGCTTTCTATAGTCTTATTCTTTTTAGTTTAAAGATTTCAATATTCATTGCGCAGGCCGCTCTGTATTCATGTCGCTTGTAAGTCACCAGAACGACACTTGGGATCCACAAACGCTCCAATGCAGTGAAGAATTATTTAGTATCTGCTAAACCAGGGCTGGGCATCGCGAGCGGATCCCGACTCTAAACGGGGACGCTTAATATTCATCCGTTACTGAATCAACGCTGCGCGGTGTTCGGCGGGAAGAAAGGGGATGAAGAGAAATCATATGGCTCCCCGTGAGAGAGTAGAATCCGCTCTTGCTGCCCAGCTCCGTGCTAAACCAAGCTCTACCATTTTAAAATACTCAGAAAATTCACTAGTTAGATTTTGTCTTAGATCAAGACGAAATGATGTTGAATTAGTGTTTATACCGCGCTTTCAATTCGAAACTTCCCAGTCCAAATAACTAATTTATTTAAATTTAATTCAATTTAAACAAGAAACATGTCGATTTAGATATTGAGGGGGAAGTCTGAAACCAGGCTTAATTGCATTTTAGATTTCACCTCCCACCCCCCAGCCACCCCCACTTTGAAATTTAAAATGGCACCCCTATATTTTTATACTTAAATATGAAAGAGCATTCAATTGTTTATACACCTCATTCATTTGTTTTCGCATCTTTTGTTTTATATCGTTGCCTGGCAACATGGATTGTTGTTATTGTTGATTACAGCTGAAGAGAATGGACTACAAAAACTTATTGAGCATTTCATGTAATAGTTGTGTTTGTATATTAAATTATTTTAAAATGGTGTATACCCTTAAAGAGAGAACATAAGTCATCCGTATTGATTAAATTTAGAAAATTACACAAAATAAAGTGTGTTTTCATCCCACAATCAACTGATAATATCAAAAATACAGGTTGCTAGGTGACGATAGGAAACAAAAGATGCGAAAACAAATGAAAGAAGTGTATAAACAATTGAATGCTCTTCCATATTTAAGTATAAACATATAGGGGTGCCATTTGAAATTTTAAAGTCGGGGTGGCTGGGGGGTGGGGAATTCATTTTAAAATGCAATTAAGCCTGGTTTCAGACTCCCCTTCAATATCTAAATTGACGTGTTTTTTTTTTTTGTTTAAATTGAATTAAATTTAAATAATTAGTTATTTAGACTGAGAAGTTTTGAAATGATAGCCCTGTATAACCAAAAATATTATCGCAAGTTCAGCTGGACTGAACATTAGACTGATTTCATTTCCTGATCTCAAATTAACTACTTTTACAATTGCCCTAAATAAAGCATTAGCAATTGACTGAATAGTTTTTATGTAAACACTATACCTACATTTTTCTACACACAGTGTATTTTTCTGTGCATACTTCATATATCGAAGAAGTTAGGAAACATAAAGTCATCATAAGCCACTTATTCATTCTGCGACCGTCGCCTTCACAGAACTGTGGAATGATGCCCCCTGTGCATCCTATTGGTATTTCCACTTGGCTAGATCGCGCGTGGCGGCGGAACATTCCTGAATCCAATCGAATACCCTCCGGATCTTCACCCCCCACTGTTGACCTATATATGCAAAGTGCTGCACAGTCTGTCTACACTTATTCGTCTCAAAATGCCAGCGAGTGTCCGTACCTACGTCTTCGGACATGATGTCACAAACATAAATCGATTAATCAATGTGTCTCGTTCGCTATATCGTGATGTATAGTGATACTAGTGAAAGTGATAATATATCGTCGATACGATACGACACCCATACTATTGATATATCGCATTGTTTCATCAAATTCGATAGAGGATGATTTTCAGCGACTTCTGATTTTCCTTAAAGAATAAAAGTTCAGCCTCTTGTAAATTTTCCAGAAAAGAATTGGAATCATCTGGAAATAATATAAAAATATGAAAAGGATATTTTGTCAGTTACAATAGCCTTCTCAAAAGCTGGTTCAATTATGCTAAAAATCTTACCACCTGAGATAATAGTTTTATCGGAAGGTATTATTATTATTATTATTATTATTATTATTATTATTATTATAGTTGGGTCTTCGATAATTTGGGGAAAGGACTATATACTTTTTAGTTTTTAGTGATTTTCTCTTTCTTTCCTTCTTTCTTTTTCTTTCTTTCTATCTTTGTTTCTTTTTCTTTCTTTTTCTTTCTTTTTTACTTTCTTTCTTTTCTTTCTCTTTCTTTCCTACTTTCTTTCTTTCTTTTCTTTCTCTTTCTTTCCTTCTTTCTTATCCTTTCTTTTCTCTCTTTCTTTCCTTCTTTCTTTTCTTTCTTTCTTTCTTTTCTTTCTCTTTCTTTCCTTCTTTATTTTTCTTTGTTTCTTTCTTTTTCATTTCTTTTCTTTCTCTTTCCTTCTTTCTTTCTTTTCTTTTTCTTTCGTTCTTTCTATTTCTTTCCACCTTTCTTTTTCTTTCTTTCTTTCTTTTCTTTCTCTTTCTTTCCTTCTTATTTTTTCTTTCTTTTCTTTCTCTGTCTTTCCTTCTTTCTTTTTCTTTCTTTTATTTCTCTTTCCTTCTTCCTTTTCTTTCTTTCTTTCTTTCTTTCTTTCTTTCTTTCTTTCTCCCTTTTGTTTCAGTGATGGATTAAGAGTCATTGACAATGAAAAAGTAAACGACGCAAACGCGATGTGAGCGCCAAAGCTTGCGATCGGGTTATTTAATGTAACCATTCACAATTATTTTCATAAACGTTAACATTAGAAGTGAACGAAAACGTGAACGCAGAAGTTTGCAAACTCCAAGCTTTTCAGTTGCGGTAACGTCAGTGATTGTTGATTACAGCGTTCCAGGTCATTATGTCCAAAGCAAAATGTCCAAAACAAAAATTTCCAAAGTGTAAAATGTTCAATATAAAAATGTCCAAAGTGCAAAATGTCCAATGTGTAAAATGTCCAATACAGAAATGTTCGAAGTGCAAAATATCCAAAGCAATACTTTCCAATGCAAAACTGTCCGAATAAAAATGTAATATTCTTGAGATAATATTATATCAAAATTACAAAGCATACAACATTCCAATACAAACTGCATCTGGTAGATCGTAGCTGGAGAAATGTTTGTTCCGCGTCATCTAGAGGCACAAATGGTAGAACCAAATGGTGTCGCACTTCTGATGCTCACGGTTTATATAGGCTTCTCTCAAACCTTGGTTCATGACCTTTTGATACAAAGATTGTGTCAAGTGGAAAGGACACTCCTTCTCTGTGGCACCATTGAAAGAACGCCGGACTCCATTCATGTTAGCCATTTCATAATCCACCATAATTATTTCAGGTTCAATTGTAATGCATTTCTCAGAGAAAAAGATTTTAATTCTCTATATATTCTGAAAAATGTATCTTCAGTTTTTCGTGTCGTCAATGCGAACACTAATGGGAAAACAAGTCCTTCCAATTTTCCATGAACTGTAAATAATTGCATGAATGTTCTTGGCACACTCTTTAACACCTCTTTAACTCGGTGAATACACCGTGGTTACATTATTGGACGAAATGACGCCGGGGTCCAACGCCGAAAGTTACCCAACAATTCTGCTTCTATTGGTTGAAAGAAACCTCGGAAAAAATCTCAACCAGGTAACTTTTTTTTCCTCTCTATGAGGGTGGGAGGGGACCATCTCTATGCGCCGCGACCTGAGATATATTGCGCGCTCCTGGGATAAGTTGCAAGCCCACCGACCTCACCTACGCCGAACCGACCTGACGACCAATCCCTCCATTCTTCAAATCCATGTACCATTCCACGTCAACAACTCCCTCTCCCACATTTCCCCCCTCAAATGGTCTGAGTTGTAAGCCCCCTTTCCCCTCGGGAAGGGAGTGGATTCCACTGCTGGCCACCGGCTACCATAGCTTGACATATCCACGGAGGCCGGCCGAGAGAGTCAGCGGCTTCGGAGGACAGCCAGAGGCGCGATCTGAAAACGAAGTAAGACAACCAGAATGATAAAGGAGGAAAGGAAGTGGCGAGAATGAATGGGATTCCATACGCCTGATAAAGTTACCTGATATTCATCCATAGGAGTGAGGAAAAAACCTCACCCAATTCGTCCCAACAGGGGAATCGAACCCCGGCCCGCTGATTTTGGGAGCGAAGACGCTACCACGAGACCACAGCGGTGGACAACTAGGTAACTTGCTCCAGACATGATTTGAAATCGGGCCCGCTCATTTCACGGTCAGCCGTGCTAACTGTTACTCCACAGCGATGGACAGTATTTATTATAGACGGTGAAATATTGAAAATAAGAGTATTATACATTTATAAAAATGACGAAAATATGTAATGATATGCAACATAAAACTATGTTCAATAAGTTAGAAATTTAATTTTTCAGTCGTTGACTTTACTACTTTATATATTTTGTTAGGTGTTAACCTTTACATAATAAATTGTGTGATGTATGAACGTTTTCGTTGACCATGTCAACATCATCAGATACACTCTGTCATTTTACAATATCAATACTCTCAATGTTATCTACACAATTCACATACAATACATGTTTACTGTCATATGAAGGTAAAACCTATTAAAAATTATATGAATTAGTTTTATAATGTTGAATTGTGGATACCCCAACTGTCAACAATTAAAATATACTTATATTATCATGGGTATATTCTTTGCAAATCATCACATGTGAACGATAATATGAACGATGTAATGATATGAGGCTAAAAGTAAGATAAAGTATAAAAATGATGAGCTAACTCTATTTAATGCTTTACTATGCATGTGAGGATTTGCAAATTACAATATTTTGTTACAAGGTATTCACTTTTCCATATCATAGTATAAAATTCTGGCCTGTTATAACTGCCTATATTTTGTAGATCTTGGTGTTATTGTTTATGCCAATATGTTGGGTTTAAACTGTTTATAGTTAATCAGATGATGGGCGTATGTTCTGTTGTTGTTCATGTTACACTGAAAAATAATCAAAGTCGTAGGTAGTTAATCTAATTTTGAAACTGATAGATTTGATTTTAATAATTGTAATGTATTAAATGAAACTTACGGATAATTATTCAATGTAGTAGTGATGTTGTAGAAGTTTATTTAACATGGTGTGAATCGAAAGTCTGAAATCGCTGAAAGAAATTAAGTGTTGAAAATTAATATTAGCTTAGTTAAAACAAATGGTGCAATTTGTTATATAAATTTGATTGAAAGTCCGGTTTCAATTAATGTTGAAAAAATGGGATGGCTACGAAGTACACTAATATTGCACCAAATTGCACCATTTGTTTTAACTAAGCTAATATTAATTTTCAACACTTAATTTCTTTCAGCGATTTCAGACTTTCGATTCACACCATGTTAAATAAACTTCTACAACATCACTACTACATTTAATAATTATCCGTAAGTTTCATTTAATACATTACAATTATTAAAATCAAATCCATCTGTTTCAAAATTAGATTAACTACCTACGACTTTGATTATTTTTCAGTGTAACATGAACAACAACAGAACATACGCCCATCATCTGATTAACTATAAACAGTTTAAACCCAACATATTGGCATAAACAATAACACCAAGATCTACAAAATATAGGCAGTTATAACAGGCCAGAATTTTATACTATGATATGGAAAAGTGAATACCTTGTAACAAAATATTGTAATTTGCAAATCCTCACATGCATAGTAAAGCATTAAATAGAGTTAGCTCATCATTTTTATACTTTATCTTACTTTTAGCCTCATATCATTACATCGTTCATATTATCGTTCACATGTGATGATTTGCAAAGAATATACCCATGATAATATAAGTATATTTTAATTGTTGACAGTTGGGGTATCCACAATTCAACATTATAAAACTAATTCATATAATTTTTAATAGGTTTTACCTTCATATGACAGTAAATATGTATTGTATGTGAATTGTGTAGATAACATTGAGAGTATTGATATTGTAAAATGACAGAGTGTATCTGATGATGTTGACATGGTCAACGAAAACGTTCATACATCACACAATTTACTATGTAAAGGTTAACACCTAACAAAATATATAAAGTAGTAAAGTCAACGACTGAAAAATTAAATTTCTAACATATTCACAGACTTTTCTGAAAATTACGCAAAATGAATTGCAAAATATGTTCAATAAACTAAAAAAAATGATCATTCGTACAAGTTAATATGTAAGAATTATAGTTATGCTCTCTAGGAAAAAGTATGCAAATGTGTACCGCTACTATAGGAGTTTGTTTGTTTGTGTACTTGTTTACCTGTTTTCTTACTTTGTTATCTTTCATCATCTATTTGTTCTTGTATTGTTTTGTATGCTTTGTCTAATGGCAGCCTCTAATTTGAGGAAGCTCTAGTAAATAAAATAAATAGCCTAATAACATTAGAAAAAGAGAGCACTTGGTAGAGCATGTAAGCGAAGAAAGTAGACTTAACGACTTTTGCTTGGTCCTCAATTTGTTTGTCTTCGTCTGCTGTACTCGTATTTCATAATACACAGCGCGTAACATTCCCGTAATTAGCTTGTCTTTGCTTTCGCTGCTTTTTTGTTATTCAACGTTGCTTAGATACGAGAGGAACTATACGGCAGAGAAGTAGACTTTCTTTTATTTTTTCGTCTTTACGTCAATGGATCTCGAGCGGGGATCAGAACTTGGCTTCAGTAGGAGTCTGATGTCGTTATCACCTCATCCCGATCAAGAGAAGCTCCCACTGCCCGTCTGGCCAAGACGTGAATATACAAGACTCCTTCTCTCTAGAATTTGTTTATACACACGACGAGGGGGCAATGCGCTTTGCAAGCAAAAGTGTGTTTTTATCCTCCTTGCTAGCCATTTGAACTGTAAACACGTCCATGGTTTCACCTTTTTTTTTACGATATCCGGAAGTTTTTGCCAGCTAAATTTATCATAACTGCTGATGGATGAAGACTAATTGCCCGTCATATTTGTGTGCGTCATACACGACCCGCTTGCTTGCTCAAGAGCCTCGTTGTTTTCTTTAGTACATTCTTTGATCAAAGTCGGTTACGTGACGTCATTTGGGTGTATATCTTGTTAAGGAATAAGGTAAACTCAAGACTACATTTAGAATTTCGGATGTTTGTATGTTTGAGAAATCTTTCCTTGTTACCACGACTACAGTCTTTTAATTTCCCATATGTCTGTTCTGAATTTATTTTCGTGGAAATTGTTGCGTAAATTCGCCGTAAAAAGCTTATAAAACTGGCAGTTTGTTCCCGGATATACTCCATGTTGAATTCCGAAAAAAAAAAAAAAAAATACACATACGCATTTATTCAGGTAAAATGTTTATGTAGTTGGGAGAAAAAAATTGCAAAAACAGTTGGATTTAAATTAACGATGTTTCGTTTACAATTCATTTACATTTAATTTTGTTTTTCCCGTGTGTATTTTTTTGACAAAGTAATTTACTTTATTGCACTGTTGTATTGATTTCATTTCACAGAGTGCATAATGCGAGAGCAAAGCAAATAGTAGGAAAGCGAAGTCACTTCGGGCCGATGCATTTATTTTTTACAACAGTTCAGTTGCCGGGTTAGATAGTCACGAATTCGATTCCAGTGAGATTAATCTCGACTTACATACAACTAATTACGTAAAAGCTTATCTTCACTTTTTAAAGGAGGTATTGTATTCATAAGATTTCGCTTTAGACGAAGTTTGAAAGTCAAGGTGCAACTACAGCCCTGCAATGGCTGGGTCAAACTTTCAGCCTGTCAAGCAGGTCCTCCGGGATCGAATCCCGATCAGGTCTGGGATTTCTTCCACACACACTGCCCCGCCGATTTAGTAGAATGCGTTTGAGCCTAAAGAAAGCAGCAAAACAGTACAACCACAGTCTGTTGGTGTGACGAGAATTCAAGGCCCCGCATGCCGGTAAGGCATCATGTCACAAACACGTTCACGTCTGAGTATTACTGACAAACTAAATATTTTTCAACGCATTTATTTATTTAGGCACTGGCGTAGCCCAGTCGGCTGAGGTGCTTGTCTGTTGGCCCGGAGTTGCGCTCGGGCGTGGGTTCGATTCCCGCTCGGGCCGATTACCTGATTGAGTTTTTTCCCAACCGTAAGGCGAATGTCAGGTTGTCTATGGCGAATCCTCGGCCTCGTCTCGCCAAATACCATCTCGCTATCACCAATCCCATCGACGCTAAGTAATCTAGTAGTTGATACAACGCTGTTAAAACCACCTAAAATATATTTACTTTTATTTATTTACTTATTTAGCCACTGGCGTACCTCAGTCGACTGATGCCCTTGCCTGTCGGTCCGGAGTTGCGCTCAGGTGTGGGTTCGATTCCCGCTTGGACTGATTATCTGGTTGGGGTTTTCCCAACCGTAAGGCAAATGTCAGGTAATCTATGGCGAATCCTCAGCCTCATCTCGCCAAATACCATCTCGCTATCACCAATACCATCGAAGCTAAGTAACCTAGTAGTTGATAGAGCGTCGTTAAATAACAATCTAAAAATATATTCATTTTTGTTTATTAACTTTTTTTACAGGTTTACTTATTTACTTACATATTTGTTTACTTATTTATTTAATAAATTATATCTTCTACCGGGTGAATCTTCTCATCCGCGGATTGGGAAGTTATGCAGTACCGGGGTTTTACAGACTATACCGTAAACACAGTCCCCTGCGTCGTATAACTTTCGGCCGAATTGACTGCTACGTACCGAACTGAGCACGAGCGGCTGGAAATTAAACACTTGCGGAGAAAGCAGCAAAGAGAAAACGAACGGACTGAACGAGAAAGGAAAAGTGAGGGAGAAAAATAGGGAAAGTAAGTGAGAGTAAGAAAGAAAGAGAAAGATTTTAAGTGAAATAGTATGTGGAAGAGAAGAGTGCATTCCTTCGTCATCGATCGATTCTATTATTTACAGTGACAGTACACATTTGTCTAGTTATTACTATTAATTATGACGAATGAATAAACACTAGAATGATTAGTGAAACGGAATATCTGTGGATAAATCCTTGAAAGAGATTCTAGGTTAGAGTTTCCAGATTTAGCAAATAAAAAACAAAGAGCACCCAGTTAACCACGGTCTGCCTGGATAGAAGGCCAGAGCATTGTTACTTGTGAATGGTTTCAGATACGCGTAACTTAATATGTTTATTTATGATTACGGATATAGACGGAGAGAGAACCGTTTTCTTGGGGGGTGGGGGAAGCAAAATAATAGAATTCCCATATCGATGGCTCAGAACCAGACTGTTCCAAGTCCATTTTACTATTTTTTTTTTCAGGAGAGCTATTTTAATTTCTGACATTCAAAGCTTCATGAAACAATTTGGAGAGGAATATTTACAATTTTGTTCGATTCATATATGCAGACAAGAACTGGAACACAATGAAAGACAGATTTCTTTCTTATAAAAGTTGGACTTAGAACAGTCTGGTTCTCAGCCATCGATATAACAGAGTTATGGTGGACATCATTTACCTCCTCCCCCAGTTATAGCTTGATCGTGGTACAGTATATCGAAATATGATCATTTAATAAAGATATTTTCGGGGGGCATGTTTCTTACAGTGTTACATCCATATCTGCGATGTTTAGGGCTTGAATTGTAGGTCTACTACAAATTAGAATAGGACATAATTAACTTAAAACACTCTCCCTCTTTTTCTCTCTCGTACAGAAACATATGCATACTCGTACATCAATAAAACTATGTAACAGTGCTAACAGAAACTTTTTATATGAAGTTTACCTTCCTGAAGATGTCATATGAAATGTAAACTCTAATTATTTTATTTAATCTCGTCTTTAAGTTTACACATTATACCGGGATCACTCTTCTTTTTTCTGCATTGTTGTGCAAAATGTTATTCATATATCTCCAAGTGGCGGCCTGAACACCTGCAGACTTCTAACACATGAGTGCAGACTGTTACAAAAGAAACGTTACAGTGCTTCCATTCCTCAAATGAGATATAGAAATTCTTTTACATTCAGAAATTTAAAATAAATATTATAGTCTAGACACATGATCTGAAGACATTAATTCATCAGTTTAAGCACAGAAACTTAATCATAAACAAAAGCAAAAAAGATCTTTTGAATTCAATATTTTCTAACGTTAATAGAAAAAAAGAGTTCAGACAAGTTTGGGAGGCAGTGCCCCCCCCCCCATGCCCCCCATAACTCCGTCTATGTTTATGGATGATCTTCCTGCAGTTGTTTCAGTAAGTTTTTTATATGTAGTTAGTGTTCTTAATGGGAATATTTCCGCGAGAAGAAATTTATTAGGGAATATTATCGAATGATTTTTTTTTATTTCTTTTACTGTCTTAATTTTCTTTACTTCGGCAAATGTTAGAAGTTACAACCCAAAGGAAGCATAGAATGTAACGAGTATTCACAATAATCACACGATTATTCCCGCATTCCACCAGGAGGTTGTTGAACTGTTGACTGTGTTGTCTTGTTAAGCAATGAATGAGTGAGATATCTCGGGAAAAACGTATTTACAGACTACTAATTTGAAAACAGTGCAATCATTATCATGTTTAGATTTATACCATTTTTTAATCCCTCTTAAACAGACGAAAACTTACTTGTTCTATTGCTAGTACATTAGAACCTCTATTATCCGTGGTAATGAAGGGAATGGGCTGAACGGTTAATCGAAAAAATGGGATAATCCGTACCATGAAAGATTTTCACAAATTTAGTGAATAATACTTACACTTTTAGTAATTCTTCTATGGCCGTGTATTTAACATGCTACATAGTGGATCACAAGTTCACTAATTTAAGTCTCGTAGTGAACGACGAGTTTTTAAGAGGCAAGAAAACTCCTTGTAATGTGAAAAGATATGAATAGTGGAGGTCTCGTGTTGTAGATTTACATACTTTATACCATGGGCGATTTCTCCGGGCATGCTATGCATGCTATGCTTGCTGCGCAAGCCCAATATTTTCGTAGAAGTATATTTCTCAAAATGGCGTTACATATATTAAATTTTATTTTGATTATTGGAATACTGTAGAGGCGTAATACCATCCGCAGGTTGCACATCGCGAGTATCGCAACGCTTGCTCGTTTGTAGGAAAGACGTAGAAATAAGCGAGAATATGATGCGCGCGCAAGTGCCTTCCTCCTTAGTCCGTCCTAGGCGCACATGCTTCTATGTGTTGTTCGAAGCTCTGGTCCGAGAGCTACACCGACTATTTAACGTTACACAGACCAGTATTGACAGCGGGAATGTGCTATGATTAGCGAGTGCAATGTAATTGTATGAGCGGAATGCATATGTTAGCTGCATGTATTATTAATTCTTAAACATTAATTTGAAGTATCGCAATGAGTTCGGAATTGTGTGTTATTGAAACCTTATTATTAAATCCATTTTCCCGAAGGACTATTCAAGAGAAGACAGACATTATAGAGAATATGTACTCAATACAACAATATGCATTGGTTGGCAGGGTCCGAAAAACTAATAAACTGTTTTGTTGGCCATATTTGTTATATTATATCGAACTTCTACATCTGATAAGCGAATATGATCCATGACTCATAATGATTTCATAATTATAAAATAAATTATTTATGTGGGTCTGATTATTTTTATTAATTATCAATTATTATATCCTCCCATCTTCCCCTGTGAATAAAAGAGCAAGCCTAACTTTCGTGACTAGCATTCGCCCCTGCTTTATACACTCCAAACTCATATCCTGTTCCGAGATGAGCCATAGTTTTTCTTTCCCCAAACCACTCAATTATTTACGCTTTTTTTTCGATACTTAG
This sequence comes from Periplaneta americana, assembly GCF_040183065.1. Classification (NCBI taxonomy): domain Eukaryota; kingdom Metazoa; phylum Arthropoda; class Insecta; order Blattodea; family Blattidae; genus Periplaneta; species Periplaneta americana. The sequence continues at coordinate 143,987,712 of NC_091119.1, forward strand.
CACAACAAGATTTCTTTTGACATGCGTAGAAGATATTTTATACAGAAGTTAAACAGTACGACAATTCGAACAGGAGACCATACTGTGTAAGGGAAAAGGCATGTAATAACACACTCTAAAAAAATAACGTGCTAATACAATGTACAATAGGTACGTCATATACAGTATTTCTGCAGAAAAAAAGCTAGAGAAAGACGGACAGATAATCCACCAATCGGTTAATAGGGTGACGGATAATCGGGATTCTATTGTAGTATTTTGTGAAAAAATGTATTAAATGTTTGTGGCATGATAGAAATTTAGGTAAAATTAAAGAATATTGTTTTTCAACGTAAATATTAATAAAGGGTGCGGCAAAACATCCTCCCTAATTTAAAGTTTAAATAAAAAACAGATGGATCAAAATAAGGAAAATGTATTAATATGAATGATATCTAAACAGTGGGAAATTTAGGTTTACATGCGTTGCCATAGCGATATCAAATGACATGCGCAAAACAAGAATTGAATAGGAGACTTAATTTATATGAATAGTATCTTAACAGTGGGGAATTTTTCATTTTTTTGAATAACTTGTCTCTCAAGTGGTGTCCTTCACTATCAATGCATTGTTGAATGCGACTTCGGAAATTCTGCATCACTCTAACTAGCATTTATTTAGGAATAAGACCAATTTCTTCCTGTATTGCATTTCTTAGGTCTGGCAAAGACCTCGGCCGATGTTTGAATACCTCAGCCTTAAGTTGTCCCAATAGAAAAAAATCGCAGGGTGCAAGGTCTGGTGATCGTGCTGGCCAGGGGGCGTCGCCACGTGAAGAAATTAAGCGTCCGGGAAACATCTGTCTCAGGACTTGGAGAGAAATCTGATCTGTGTGAGAGGTTGCTCCGTCCTGCTGAAACCGTACCTAGTCAATCTGCAGCGCATTGAGTCTTGGTGCCAAAAAATTGTTGATCATAAAAGAGTACCGCTGAGAGTTCACTGTCGCAGTAGCACCATCCTCTTCAAAAAAGTAAGGACCAAGTGTCCCGACTCTTGCAACCGCGCACCACACAGTAACACGGTCGTTATGTAGAGGTTTTTCATGAAGTTCACAAGGGTTCTGTCCACTCCAATATCAGAAATTTTGATGATTCACGCATGTAAACCTAAATTTCCCACTGTTTAGATACCATTCATATTAATAGTTTCCTTATTTTGATCCATATGTTTTTTATTTAAATTTTTAATTAGGGAGGATGTTTTGCCGCACCCTTTATTATATAACTTATTAATAGTTCAGGGAACCTGAAAAATGTGAAATTTTTGTACACTACCAATGAAAGATTAATGCTCCTTCTTTCACTCTGGTGCTCCCTGCTTTTAGCGGGTTGCATTCAGTGACGTCACAATTCTTGCCGTCATGATAACTATTTTGCCGATCTCTAATGTTGAGAGGGCTCAAGATAGTTAATGACTCTCAGCTAGAGTAATGGGTTCTATGAATATTTTGACTGCCTGTGAGGGTTCATACTCGGTTCTTGTTTTCGTACCTTTAATTTCAAACTCCGATTCCATTCGTGGCTTAGGCCTGCCTATGATGATATTTATGGAGGCGTGTTGTTTCAGATGCTAGATTTTGTGTGCTGCTGGTGTTTTAGATGATAATTTTGATGAACGCCTGTTTTCTTTTTGTTTCAGTCGCGAGTGGGCCGGAGTTCGGGCGCGGCTCCCACAGGCGGTAGTGGTACCAGTAGCAGTAGTGGTGGTAGTGGCGCCAACACCCGCAGCTACAACACCAACACCGGAGCGGCTCCGGTGAGCCGGAAACTCCGCACCGGCAAGCTTCCGCCCACCGGCGAGCAACCTCCTCCAGCGGCCGAAGCGGCAGCCACCCCCGCGGCGCAGACTCCTCTCGGCAGCAGCGATAAAGGTAAGGCAAACTCGTATTTTTTCACTCCTGAGGATATTATTATTTTATCCCCGACAAATATGATTAGTCGTTTGTGTATCAAAGGCCACTCAAGTAACGTCCATTTTTATAAGCAGATTACAGGAGTATAGGTTTCTGATGCTGTATAATAATTTCCAATGAATATGGGCAATAGAAATGGGAGTGACAACGTTTTGCCTTCACAACTCCGAACTGTGACAGCTCCGGAAAATCACTGTAACAGTTAAGCGATTTTGTCATTGTGCAATTTTTTTGTTCAGATGTCTCTTGGCGATTGTAAATGTTTCTCATCACGAGCCGACGGATGTTTATGTTAATCGCTCTTCTGCGAATTTAATTGATATACCGGTGCCATGTCTTACATCAACAATAGTGAGTTTAAAGCAGCGAGTATACTAAAAACGAAACATGCTCTGAGCTGTGTTATCACGATGTTTTTACAAACGATTAGGTAAAGCATTCGTGAAAGAATATAGCGAGTGTTTGTAGCTTTAGTATCAAAGAGTTACCGACGTTAACCTTTTGAGTGGAAAGAAAATTAATTAGATTCTAGTTATGTTGTCCTTTAAGCCTTTAAGTGAATGGACAATTCCATATAGCACAGTCTTGTATTTCACATATTTATCCTGCTATTTAACAGATTAGAATTTTACAGGCAAAGCCGTTTTTCTCATCATCATCATCATCATCATCATCATCATCATCATCATCATCATCATCACCATCTTATTCCTCTTCTTCTTCTTTTCCATAACAGGGGTTAGGCAATGATACCTATTCCGTCTTCACAATGTTTCAGGTCCACCGTTTCCTTGATAGGCTATCTCTCCAAATATAGGTTTATATATAGTGTTTCTAAAATTCTCCAACAAATTTTCGGAGGTGGTTCTACATACAACTATTTAAGAATAAAAATCTAGGGGTGCCATTTGAAATTTCATAGTGGAGGAGTCTGGGGGTGGGGGGCTGAACTCTAAAATGCAATTAAGCCTGGTTCCAGACTTCTCCTCAGTATCTAAATTGACGTCTTTTTTGCTTAAATTTAATTCAATTTAAATAATTAGTTATTTAGACTGGGAAGTTTTGAAATGAAAGCCCTGTATAATATATGTAATTACGTATATCAATATTTCAAATTCAGTTGGGATATAATCATTTTTGCATTTAATTTTCCATTTTGTACGATTTTAACCTAACAGCACTAAAAAAACAAAGAAAATGCAATTCACAAACATAACAGCGCTCAAAGGCAAACAAATGCAATGCGAAAATATAGGACACGTTCGTTTCGATGTAGAACGGAGCAAGCGCAATCGTTTTTAGACGTTGACTATTATCTTTGCAGAGAAATGAATATCCTTTAGTCCTTTTTAGAAACAGTATACCATCATATACATTATGCTGATTAAATAAGGTGCCAGCTAACCATGTTTAAGTACTCGATTATTATGAATGATGCACAGAAATGATTACATTTTAACCACGATTACTGTTTAACCGTCGTTATGTAACCTATGATTACTGGGTTTTTAACCAAGGTTGATGCATTTCGCCATTACTATTACCGCAGATGAGTCGCCATTGATGTGCTCAGGAATCCTGTCCGCTCCTTCCTTTCCGGCATAAGTATTCACTGAACTGGAGTTCCAACAGTAATTCGGTGCACTTTATTTTGTCATTACCTGAATACTGTCTTGTCGGCTCCTCTTTCCGCTTTGCAGCAACTCTCTTGAGTCTCATTCAGAGCCGCCCAACTACCGTATCGGTAGTGTCATTAACCTTGAGTATTGTTGTTGTAACGTGTGACGTAATGTAGGCAATCACCACGCTAATCTTTATGTGCATGCCATACGTAATGGGGGCAATAATAAGCCGGTAAAATTGTTTATGTCCCCACGTGGCTTTAAAGGCACACAGTCCACTACTTGTACTATAAATAGCTCTCGTTTCCTCAGAGTAATCGCAATTTCGAATTCTCTCTTCTCTTCTCTTCTCTTCTCTTCTCTTCTCTTCTCTTCTCTTCTCTTCTCTTGATTTCCAGAATAATTTCTCATCTGCACTTCAGCTGGCGGTTTCTCTTCTAAGAGACCGGAGTTCCATTCTTGGCGTATCACTCTAACTTTTAGTTTACAAAGCGGCTGTAGCGGAGATTTCCTCCGAGCAGGTCGACATTCTCTTTTAATGCTAGGTTTACACGGCGACAGTTTAGAGCGAGAGAAGATCTAAAGTATCAGGAGAGCTCTCTAACGGAGTGTTTACACGGTGACAGAATATAGCTTCTCTAAACCCATTAGCGAGCTCTCATGAGATTTATATAACTCTAAACTCTAATGTTACTCTCCGGACCGTTTACATGGTGCAGACAGTTTAGAGTGAGAGAAAGTGTTACGAGCATATAGAAAAGAACAGGCTGGTCAGTGCGTTTACAACTATGGCAGAAACACAACGTTTTTCGGCCGTTGTAGTGTGCAATTCTTCTGAATTGAAGAAGGCAGAGGAGAAATAGATCTACGTGGGAAAAACCCTGGATATCTCGCCGGAACACGCATGGAGCTTACACATCGGACCTGTAATTGGCAAAAAAGACACAACTATGAGAATTGTCATTAGTATAAAGGAAAGGCTGTTGGTCACATTACGCTTCCTAGCAACAGGTTTATACCCTAAACACATTATTCTATTGCTCTTAACAGAATAAATTAATAATAATAATAATAATAATAATAATAATAATAATAAATAAACATATGAAAATGGTAGAATACATTGCTCATGTAAAATGTATTAAGTTTTTTTCATTATGTTCGAAAAGGTATGGTGTATGAATTGAACAACAGGAAGATAGTGCCTGAGTTTATAATATGTAATATCATTTTCATACAAAAAATGACAACCATTTATTTTAATATAATTGATACGTAGAAGTTTTGAACTTACGTCTATTGACCATAAAATATTGTACGAAGCATTTAATACGCAACGATGAGTCCTTTAAATGCCCCAAATGTCAATGTCAATAAGTGTTCTGCTACAAATATCTAGAACCGAACAGCGCTCTGAGTGGCGGAATTGCGTCTCTACATTTACACGGCGAGAGTTTAGAGAAGAGAGGGCTAGAGATTATAGCTGAGTATAGCTCGTGCGGAACTTGGTGAAGAGAACAGTATTGTGGTGTGGGATCGACTACCGACCGATGTTATGTGACGAGATGCAAGCGAGACTGAACAAGCGTTACCCCCTCCACTCTTAACCACCCGTAGAACTGGTTTCTCCATCAAGGTCAAGCATCACCAGGTTCCGTTCGAGCTATATCACCGTGTAAACGGTTTTGAGAGTAGGTATCTCGTTGACTCTAGTTAGATATTAGAGAGACTAAATAGAGCGGCCTTGAAAACTGCTCTCGCCGTGTAAACACCCTGGACACAGAACTCGCATATGCTCTCAACTCTCATTATAGCTACTCTAAATTATTCAACTCAGTTGAACTTTTTCATAAACTCTCGCGACAGAAGCAGTATGAATGACGGCCAAAAACAATGGAGTGTCGAAGACACGAAGATTGATTGAAGCATATGAATTGGAAAGTTGTTTGTGGAATGTATTTAACAAGAATTACAAGAATAAGGACCTTGAGAAATCAGGCATTGTCAAAATTAGCTGAGACTGTTGAGGCGTCTGAATTTGGCTTTTAGTTTTGTTAATTTATTGTAATTTGGCCGTAATTTTAGCAGGGTCCATTGTTTTAGTTGTTAATTATTTTGTGGGTTTTATTCTTGCTTATTTATTTACTGGAGGAGGTACAGCAAAAGTTCCATAACCTCCAGTAAGTGCGAACTGTAATAATAATAATAATAATAATAATAATAATAATAATAATAATAATAATAATAATATTATTATTATTATTATTATTATTATCACTATTATGTTATTATCACTATTGTTTTATTATTATTATTGTTATTATTATTATTATTATTATTATTATTATTATTATTATTATTACTACTGTGCAATTATCACCATTCACTTGATGTGGGATATTTTCTATATTCCTTTAATACTATTGATAATGCATCATATTAATAATAATAACGCTCACCTAGTACATTACAAACAAATCACATAACTGGTACAGTGGGGTCTGTACCGGTATCTGTTAACAAGAATATAGTTATAATTTAACAAAACGAAATAGGCACAACTATTACACTGTATTAATAGAACCATTATAAACACAATATAATGAAAGAAAATGAACAATGTTATGTGAAAAATTATTGTTTTTTTTTTTTTCTTTGAACACTCGGTCTCTTTTGAGGAGCTTAAACGAAATCAGTCATTTTCATCGCAAATTCTGCACACTTTTTTTTTTAACATTGGAGGTAAATTGGACTTTGGCACTTGTAGCAAGAATATTTTTATCCTCTTTAATTTTGGGGAGCACAAAGCACTTCTTCTTTTCTTCTTCTCAAGAACCACTTCTTCAGCTGCATCCGTTGCCTTTCTTTCATCAGGAAGCCTGAAAATTGTCTTTATACAGGGTTCCTACAAAAGACCTTTCCGGTTTCGAACACATGTAATTTACGTGCTATGAATCTGAGGTGCATGAAAATAGTACCAATGGAAAGAGAAACTCCAAACGTTTAGTTTCTTGACTTAAAGATGTTCAATGTGTCCCCTTCCTTAGTAACACGGCACACATCAAGCCTATAGTCAAGTTCCACGTAGGTACGCGGATTTTCCGATCTTCAGATTCTGAGGTTATGTCTGTTCACCTTACCAGAAAGTTGAAAAGTGACGTCGTCAGAAAACACCACAGAACGAATAAATTCATCATCGTTTTCAATTAAAGTCTACATACTTGTGCAAAAATTTCTTCGTAGCACTTTGTCCTCTGGTATTAGGGCTTGCAGCAACTCTAGTAGGTATGGATGGAGTCGCAACCGCTTGCGAAGAATCGTGCCTTTAAATATGTGTACCATTTACGGATTTTAGGCACACTGGGTGGATCTGCACCAAACTTTGTTCGGTAATGCTTTTGCACATTAATAACCGACTGGATCACATGAAAATTAAGCTCTTCTGTCGTCTATAGCAGCCATTTCGCCTCAACAATGAACAAATTTGTTTATATGCATTATTATGAGGCGTGTTTTCAAGTAGGGAAACAATGTTAATACAACTAAACTTTTTGAGTTTCTCTTACCATTGGTACTATTTTCATGCATCTCTGATTCACAGAATGTAAATTACATGTCTGCCGACTTGAGCTATAATTTGCACATTTTTTATCAAGACTATCAACACCGCCCTTCGTGCAGTTATAGTATTCTATACGAATAAATAAATAATGACTCACCCAACAATATTAGTAACGTAAGTGCTATGCGCGGTCAGGTTACACAACTGCTGACACACTGCTCAGAAGTTAGATGGGTGATGATGTCATAAAAACGCACTGACCAGCCTATTCTTCTCTAAATGCTCTCTCTCAACACTTTCTCTCACTCTAAACTGTCTGCACCATGTAAACGGTCCGGAGAGTAACTTAAGAGTTTAGAATTATATAAATCTCATGAGAGCTCGCTAATGGGTTTAGAGAAGCTATATTCTGTCACCGTGTAAACACTCCGTTAGAGAGCTCTCATGATTCTTCAGAACTTCGCTCTGAACTGACGCCGTGCAAACGTAGCATGATTATTACTTTAGACCTGTATTTCAAGAGTGCGCAAGCTTGTATAATCTCGTACGCAACAGTCGCGAGAGTTAATGAAAAAGTTCAACTTAGCTGACTAATTTAGAGTAGCTATAATGAGAGCTGACATTATATGCGAGTTCTCTATTCAGGGTGTTTACACGGCGAGAGCAGTTTTCAAGGCCGCTCTATTTAGACTCTCTATTTAGATATTAGAGTCAACGAGATACCTGCTCTCACAACCGTTTACACGGTGATACTCAGCTATAATCTCTAGCTCTCTTCTCTAAACTGTCGCCGTGTAAACGTAGCATAAGGTCGATTCACATTATATGGAACATCAACGTCACGGACCATCACCGTTCAATGCAAACTCATTCATACTTAACGGCAAGTGACCGTCAGTTTACTGGCGTCATCAAGAATAGAGAAGTAGTCTATGCTGTCAAACAATGTCGTAACTCCTATGAGAGACAATCAATTGCACTGTAATTTTTAGGTTTCATATATAAATGTCTAAGGAAAGCATGGAAAAAAATTGGAATCAAAATCTTTCATGGACAGTGAGAAAAAAAATACTAACTTCGAAGTCACCCGTTCAAAATAGGCATTGACATATCAAAAGTAGATAAGTGACAAGCTTTTTTATTTTTCACGTTACATGGAGGGTCAAAGCGAGAGAAATGTTTAGAAAGAATGGAAATTACTTTTAAAAGGGGCTGATATTCAAAACCTGTACCGGTTTGCGAGTTACGGCGAGTTTAATGCGGGGGTTTGCGTGGCGGACTTTCTTATGCAGAGTGACAACGTTTGTCTTATGTGAACGCAACCACACAGTATAAAATGCGTTGTACAATATTTTGATGTAACGGTGCTGGTCCGTGACGTGACGTTGATGTTCCGTATAATGTGAATTGACCTGTATTCTCATTCCAGAACTGTTTCATTATTGTCATTGAATCTCAGTAGTTTATATTGCTGATTTGTAACGATAATTTATTAATATAGATCCGGGTGTCCAACAGTTGGTCCGTAGAACCTTATTCTGAGGTCCGAGGAGCTCTTTTCTGCAACATCTCCTTTGGCACACAATGTGGGCTTCATATATAACTAATCTCCCACTTCTTCTCTAGCCTTTCGGCAACCGGTGCGCCTCCCTGAATTAATACTAAATGTATACTATTGTCGGCGCATTTCGAATGTACGACTCAAGGTCAAGCAATTGACTGTATTTGCCGTGTGTTCTTACCCCATTCCTTGACCATTCTCCTCAACTTAAGTCAGCTGGGACAGCCAGGATTATATACCAATGCTTCAGTTTACAGTTTTCGTTCATGGTTTGTACTATTATACCTGACCTTGATCCGCCAGTTCGAAATGCGTTGAGTATAAGAGCAGTGAACAAAACCTCGCTACACCATTTTGTGACAGTTTCTCAAATGGAGGAAGCATCCACATAAGAAACTTACAACCTCACGTCTTTTATTCAACATTATATGCGTAGCATTGAAAGGTCTCCCATTTATAACGTTTCTGCCCACGTGATCTCGTAGTTTTGTTCTGCTCTATCAGCTTTAGTCATTTATAAATTTATTTTATGCGTGCCTATAGTACGTTCTTGTTTATGTAGACATTGTTGTTGTTTAGTCAACTGTCCAAAGACAGGTTTGAACCTCACAAGTGACACCAATAAGGCATCACTTATAAAGCAACTAAGTCAGGAGATGATGGGGTAAGATGGCCAGTTCCTTTCTCCCTCCATTGCATACATCGCTGACTATAGTTACATATTCCACTAATCAAACTTAAGATGCATACAAACAATGTTCTTCCTCTGACACATATCGTCAAGTGAGATGTACTGCCTGATAATAGATATAGGCCTACATGTCAGGCAGAACCTCAATCATTATGTTCTGAATTTTCATTATAAGTTAATTTTATTATATTGCAATTTTTATAACACCACATGACACTAGACTATAGGCTATTCATTCATGTCCAACGTTGTCAGAGTGAATAATTAATGAAATGTTGATTCAGTATAGGCCTACAATTCGCCTCTCCTCTCTTCCTTCTGTGGCAAAATCACTTTTATATTTGCTGTGCTCGGGAAAAGTGACATAAGTCAGTTTCCACAAACCTTTTTTGATAATTTATTGACAACTTACACTGGTTTATGTCGATTTGATTTTTTTTTTTCTGTATGAATTATTGTAATGGGAGGAATACTTATGTATTTTTTTTCCAAGCGAGCAGATGTTCCGTAAGTTGTCAAAAAATTATTAAAAAAGGTTTGTGGAAACTGACTTGTGTCACTTTTCCCAAGCACTGCAGATATCTCCACCCATTTTTGTGTATACCAAACGCTTCACAATACATTGGCACTCCGTATTATCAGTATTAGAGATAAACCTAGTTTTCACAAACCACGAGGTTTTCAGCTGGATAAAAAAAATAAATTCCGAACCCTTCCAGTTCAAAATGTCGTAAGTTTAAATTCGCGAAATAATGCGAAATTTTGTGCATACACGAAAATTTTGTTTTTAGCACAAATTTATTTAGAATTAATGTTTCTCAAGATCATTTTTTTACGAAATTATAATTTGAAGTGTTCAAAAGCTATATTTATTGCAAGTCATATAAATATATGCATGGGTTAATACAATAAGCTCTTGTGAAGCTAAGTTTCCTGCCTGCTGTATTGTTCGCACACATGACATGGTTGGAGTTAGTTGGATTTTCGGTTTTCTTTTAATTAGGTAGTTGACTTTTCTTAAAAGTTGTAAGTTATTAAAATATAATCTGTCTTGCATTAATATTTATGTACAAATTTTTAAATTAATATTCAAACTCTTGCTCAGTACCTACAGACATTTAATCTGATAATCAAACCGTATTTCGTCTTTAAATATAGTAGGCCTTGGTAGAAATAGTCTGGATGTTATGTGGTGTCTATTAGTTTATATTATTCACACAACGTAGGCCAGGCTTGGAGCTCACATATGCAGTTTCTTTCAGCCCCGAACCCTTTGCGAGGACGCGTTTTGCGTACCTTTTAAATTTCTCCTCCCACTAATTCAATTCAGGCCTATATTAGACTGTTACACCAGATTCTCTGTATACAGACAAGTGCCGATAGAAAACTGTAAATATTGTTAAAATGTACAAAGATCCTTAAGATTTCCTTCATGATAATCTTTGTAAAAATATTCAGTAATGTATTTTGCACGACGAGAGTCAAAAGTTGTAATTTTTAAATGCAAAATAACACTGAACTTATTTTTGTGTGCGAAATAACACCGAAATTAACTATTTTATACAACATTTAAGATTTATTGACAATGATTGTTACGACCTCTTTGATAAATGGCGATCTTCATTTTGGGAACGCTGTATTTTATAGGCTCTAAAGGTTGTTTGTACGTAGATGGTGGAAGGAGAGGTCATAGTTCTGAGTATGTACAGATCGATGGTCTGAACGCAGAGAATTTGGCTCTTAGCCCGAAGTGTAATGGAGGAAATCGTGGCTCAGTTGATGCACTGCCGATCAATTTGCGACTAGGCAATTTTGTAAATGTTGGCTCACCGCCAACTGGATTCATTGAATCGCTGTTCGCATACTACAAAAACCTCTTACATTGCTTGCTGTGTCTTTATTATTGACCTTAATTCTTATCTCCTCCTCTTTCTCCTGCTGTTCCTCCAGCCTCCTTGTCTATTCGCTTAGAATACTCATATAATGTCCCATGTCTATTTATAGATATGTATACCATATCGAAATGAATTAATATTTGTCTTTTATTACGGTGTTTATTCTCACGATAAAAGAACCTGGGGCTCCTAAGTTTTTTTACGATTCTATTCTATGACGTCTTCGGGTCTAGACGACTATGAGACGGTCGGGCTTTAATAACTATAAAACTTAACAAGGCTGCGTGCCTGCCTTCGCGGTTATTGTTGGCGTGGATGCCGCTTCTCTGGAATTGGCACTACTGGTAGAAAGCTTGTTCAGGAATGACGTAACAAAGGTATAAAACGAGAGTTCTCACCACAGCACTCGGTACAAAAACAAACCAACATCGTTCTGCACTAAAATCAAAACCAGATGATCGCGTTCACAAATTAAATGAAAAGACGCTCATATGCTAGTGCGCTTGTACTCAGAAAAGAGAAATGGTTTTGATGGTAACAGAGATGAAAATGTTAAAATACTAACAGTACAGTGGAATTACAATTTACCGAGGCAATATATTTTCGGACGGCTTCCTATGCCAGACAGTTTGTGTCATACAAAAGAGCCTACGATAGTAGAGTTACTAGAGGAAAGGAAGGGAAAATCCTGAAATGAGGGACACAAATATAGAATTGTGAACTAACTTTTTGCGAGAAAAAAATAATGTAGCACGATACATACCTATTCATCTACACAATTCAATTCATTTTATGTAGATTTTCAGAAAAGTCTAGGGGAGAGTCGGGTAGTATCGGACATCGGGTAATATCGGACAGTGCGTTTCTTTCATCTGCCACCATATGGTAGTACCTGAATAACATGGTTACGTTTCTCTATGCGACATCACAGAAACGTAACCATGTCAATCAGGTACTATCATCGTGTGGTAGATGAAAGAAACTCACTGTCCGATATTACCCGATCTCCGATACTACCCGACTCTCCCCTATATGTAGACTATAATGAAAGTTTATTGTTTCAGTCATTGACTTTACTGTTGTGTATGTTTTAGGTGTTAACCTTTACATTATATGTTACAAGACGTATAAACGTTTTCGTTGAACAGTGTCAACATCTTCAGATACGAACAATCAATTTTGCAATATCATTACTCTCTACATTCTCAACACATACAATACATGTTTAATGACATATGGGGATAAAACCTGTTAAAATTAATATAATTACAAACACATTAATATTCTAATATTCAAATATAGGTGCCCCTAATGTCAACATTTAAAAGTGTACGTATAATGTACAATAGAAATGGGTTTGCAAGTCCCATTAATAATCCAGCCGACATGTGAAGACTATGTGTAGAGAATGTAGACAGTAATGATATTGCAAAATTGATTGTTCGTATCTGAAGATGTTGACACTGTTCAACGAAAACGTTTATACGTCTTGTAACTTATAATGTAAAGGTTAACACCTAAAACATACACAACAGTAAAGTCAATGACTGAAACAATAAACTTTCATTGTACATAATTCAAGCAATAAAATAGTGGATTGTATTGCAGTATTATTTTAGCAAGCAGTACAAGGTTGTTTCCAATCTCTGATATGGAATTTGAATGACGTCATGTGCGTCAGGAATCACACCGACAGCTGAATTGTGGCGAGAGGTGACAGACCAGTAGTGAGTGATTTCATAATCAGAGTGCACGGCGTATCACAATAGCAATGCCCAAGAAAATCGAGTCTTTTTGGGAGGGGTACATAACAACTCTTTCCGATGCCAAGTACAGTTACGTGAAAATCATAGGAGCCTGCGAACAACGTGGTTTCGTTATTTCCAAGAAAGGCAACTTGTGTGTACCAAATAAGACTGGCAAAGCTCGCCACACCCCACGAGATGATACAAATTAATTCCATTCGAGCTTTACCAATCTTATTAAGTACACAGAAGATGCCTTTCTTGGAAACAACGAAACTTATTGCAGGCTTCTTTTATTTTCACTTAACTGTACTTGGCATCGGAAGTATGTAGCCTACCCCTCCCAAAAAGACTAGATTTTCTTGGGAATTTCTGCTGAGAGTCACCGTGCACTCTGACTATGAGATCACTCACTACTGGTCTGTCACCTCGCGTCACAGTTCAGCTGTCGTGTGACTCCTGACGCACATGATGTCATTCAAATTCGTTATAAGAGATCGGAAACAACCCTGTATAACATCATAGCTAATCGTTGGTCAGTACAAGGACTCAATTAAAATTTTGCAGTTTCATCTCTATTTCAAGTAATATGATTCACTTTAATTGAAATTTATTGTATAAGCCTGTATTGTCATTGTTTCATTGTAAACTTTTATATATGTATTTGTTTTCTGGATCCTTGTGGTCGCCCTTATTAAAGGGCAGATGGTTTTATTTTATAAATCCGATACTTAGGGAACTTTATTTAGGAGTTTTATAAAACAAACGCATCAACGTTAAGAGGATTATGTAGATCCGTTCATAGTTTCAATAAAATACAGTGATCAGTGCAGTGGGTACTTTCTAATAGTTCTCTTTGCCTCTACAGTAGGGCCAATAATAATTAAAATTCATTTTTGTAAACAACTCATTTACAAAAAGTTTCTGCTTGAAGTTTGATAATAATGTGTCAAAGGAATAACAACTGGTTTCTATACATCTTAGTCTGATTAGCGTATTATGTTACTAGTCCGCGATGTATGCAATGGAACGCTTAAAACGCTTAAAATGTTAACAGTCATAGATTGTAATTTGTGGAGCCTTGTAAAACACGCATTAAAAATGTTTTATTTTAAGTTTGTGCTGAAATTTATATTTTTTCCACCTGTTAATTCCAAACTTTAGGTCTACAGTATTTAGATGCGTCTTACTTACAGTTTAGACTATTGTCAGAATCGGGGGTAGACAAATTCCAGGCGCCAGGTAGCCATGGCGACTTAAAATTGTATGTGGCGCCTGACTTGTTTATCGAGTTAAATTTTTTTTATGACTTCGATTTCCTTTATGTCACTACGACTAATACATGATGTTAGCAAAAGCGGTTGTAGGAAAAAATTCGAATGTGCTTTTTTATTGATATCGTTACATTTGTTACGCATCTCAAGATATTGTCCTACATAGCTTCAGAGCGTCTTTGAGAGCGTGTATTTGCATTGCATATATATATTTAATATTGTTTAATATATTTCAGTATATTTATCTTTATTTTAGCTCGAATGGTTTCCTCATTACACGTCTGAACGAAATGTGGTAGTTCCTGAAAATAAAAGGGCTGGCTCCTGATTTTTTGTAAAATTATCTTTTATTGCATATAAGCTGCCTTTAAATATATACTTCGTTATTGCTGTTATTAAATACAAGTGGTATTCCTGTTGTTCACCGGCTTACACACACAGGTACACGAATAACACCTTCCCTCCAGTTACTTTCATGGGTGCGTCTGAAGGAACGAAGAACAATACATTCACTGTCCCTTCTGTTTAGAATCATGCATACTTCTACTCCGAATTATCTGTTATCACGCTTTAAATTTCTTACAACTCTTCGAAACCGACATCAAGCACTTCTTTCTATCCCTCATCATAGAACGTCTTTATACTCATCTTCCTATACTGTAGAAATACCTCGCCTCTGGAATTCGTTACCTAATGACGTCAGGGACTGCCGGACTTTATCACAATTCAAAATTAAATTGGAACATTTTGTCTTAGTTCATGTTTTTTAGGTATTGCTAGAAGTATTGATTTGTGTTTTCTTTCTTTTTCTTTTTTAATCTAGATTAAAATTTCAAGTTTCTTGTTTATGTTAGTTAATTAGTTAGGATACAATTAATTATGATACTTAATCACTCATATAAAGTTTGTGTGACTGCAACCTGTGTATATTTTTGTGTGGCTTTACTTTGTTTATAATGTTTTTTTCTCTCTCTCTCTATTTCTTATGTAGCTTTACTTTGTATATAGTGTATTTTTTTTCTGTTTATTTCTATTATTGTATTTGTATTCCTGGTGTTGTGGAAGAGAAGGCCTGATGGCCTTAACTACACCAGAATAAATAAATAATAAATAAATAAATAAACAGAAGTATACACACAGTACCGGTGTATGCAAGAAGACTGCTTGCTTCGCTGCAACGTTAAACTGTTGACTTGCAACTTGCTCTTCGTACGAAGCTAGTATGATCGATGTACACGTAACTTATATTCAAAGTAACCAAACACAGGACTCTGCTAATGACGCACTATTAACTGTACCGTTTTCCAGCGTCGGAAATTATGATAGTGATATGTTGTATTTCGCGAAAATATCTCAGAAAATAAATCAAGCAGATAATCAGCCCAAGCGGTATTCAAACCCAGTCCGAGCGTAGTCTCAGGAATATGAGTACCGCTCTCTCACTCCTAGACCACCCGCTGTCGTTGCCGAATTCCACTCGGTGCTGCCGAAATTCGAACCTGTGTCTAAGCCTGAAAATCCGACATCCTGGCTGTTGTATACGTACTTCTATTAATAATGGATCCCACCCATTCCACACAGAACCTCGTCCCTCTCCCCTTGCCTGTATCACTTCCGGCTCAGTCACTCAGCAAGTGATGAGTGGCCTAGAACAAGATGTATGACTCGATTCTCCTCTCCTGCTGGGCGAGTTGTAATTTGTAACGGGGAGGGGTGCACCAGACAGGTCTGCCCCTCCTCAATATTATTTCCACGTCCTCTTTTTATAGAATCAGTCCAGGAAAAATATTTCTTCTGGATCCTTTGATTTAAAGAGCCTGTCCCTCTGAACCAGTTTCATGTACAAGTTGTATGTGTATGTGTATATACAACGATAGCTAAAATGCTGTCTGCTTTGTAAATAGGTCTACAGTGTCAGTGAAAAGATTGCGAATACCAGTTAATTGCGTTAACATTCTGTAATGAATTCCTTGTATCTAAATTGTTGGCAAACTATTTGAAAATTATTTAGAGAGAATTTGTCTCCTTCAACCCAAAGTCATAGGGCCTAATATAAAATAAGAAACATTGTGGGGAAGTAAATTGTGAAAGTTTTTAAGTTTAAAGAAATTATTTTCCGTCGTGGACATTAATCGCAAACTGAAATCTCAATATTGTCATATATTTTTTATTATTATTATTATTATTATTATTATTATTATTAATATTCCCTGGCGCACTGTAGTATGATGATGAATCGGTAGAACGGAGAAAAATTCTCTCCGACACCGGGATTCGAACCCTGGTTTCCAGCTTTACGTGCTGGCGCTTTATCCACTAAGCAACACCAGACCAAATGTTCAACCACAACCACAAGTACAAGTGCAGTAATTCTGCGTTTCCATATCGTGAAGAATTATGCACTGAAACTTCATATGTACTTCGGTACATCATAGTAATATGATAAAGCGTAAGTAATCACTTAGTGGTTCAAGACGGCGCTATGTTCCGTCGGACCCCGGCCACTCAGTCACTCGTAATGAGTACAGCTCTGTACTTGTGGTTGGACATTGTGTCTACTGTCACGTATACTGTGACATGGTACATGAAGGTAGGCCAACAAAAGGGAACACAGCAGGTAGAACTTAAACTGAGAGGGATTCGATACGACATCGGTTAAACTGAGAGGGATTCGATCCGACATCGGAACTTGAATCCGGTGTGGATTAGTGGATAAAGCGCCAGCACGTAAACCTGGAAACCCGGGTTCGAATCCTGGTGCCGGAAAGAATTTTTCTCCGTTCTACCGATTCTTTACCATATGGAAACGCTCACTGCACTGAAACTCCATAATATGTACTTCGGTACATCATAGTAATATTATAGTATGAATTAAGGTACTTTCATAAATGCATTTCAATATCCATTTTCAATTAATTTGTGACCTGCTGTAACAAATAAAATTTACAAAAAGAAAGTGTACTTCAAATGCTAAAACATGTACGCAGATATTCGATTCAATTTCATTAATGGTATCTTTGTACAATAAGGCCAGCAGCATACTGCATCGGACATTCTGTCTCGGACAGGACGACTTTGTCTCGGACCGTTCGATGTGACTGTGACGTTTACACACATTCTTATGAGAGTGCGATTGCAGCATATTGCAACTTCATTTTCTCTATTGGAGCCTTATTACTAAAGACTGGGAAAATATGAAATTTCATATTCTAAACCATTCATACTGACAGTATGGAAACAAGGATTTTGACGATTCACATTAATGGGAAAAAATTTTCATATACCATATCAATATTTTGGTAGAATTGTAATATTTCATAAATTTTGGTAAAATTTATATTTAATAAAAATCTTCATATTTGTCATATTTTGAAATATTTTCCCCCTCTCCGTTAATATTTCTGTAAGTATCACTGAACCTGACTTTCTAGACTTTATAAGAAAACAATAGAGATGTTTTTCAGGAAACACTTGAAAAATCCAAACCACCCATTGCATCAACATTCTGGGTTTCCCAAGGGCAAGTGAATTTCCAAATTCCACTTCTAGACTCATTGAACTCGTAGCGTCAATGAATTCGAGAAGCCAAAAGAAATAATTGATGTGTAGTCCATCTTTGCTCATTCTTTGGGATCCAGTGAAGGTTTTTCAGTGTTGTCATAACCACTTTCCTACGTGTAAATTAATATTTTAAACTGGTTTCAATCTTTACTTAATTTCTCCTGTTTTTGCAACTTCATAAGCTTTCATCGTATAAAACAATAATAATTATTGACAGATGATGTAGTAGGCTAGTTGACCAGAAAATGTAGAAATGTTAAATGTGTAACTATACCTGTTTTTTTTTTTTTTCGAAAGATTGTACATGACAGTTAAGCGGCTATGCTGGGAACTACAGCGCTACTTTGCCTAATTGGGCGACCATGCGATCAGCTGATGCGAGCTACCAGCTGACGATAAAATATTCATTGGCAATAGAATTGACGCAAGGTATAAAAGCAATATAAAATCGACAGAGAATGAAATTCGAAACGTAGTAATAGCTGACACTGTCTGAACAATAAATGGTGCCAATAGAACTATTGAGCACTCACCGTTTGGGAACTGTAACATTGGCAACTCACTGTTGTTACCATGGCAACAGTACTCCCTCGCTTTGTGACATTCAGTTGTTTTTCCGATCGCAGCGCTAATGTCATGTTCCATCTTTCGAAAAAACAGGTATAGGCCTAGTGTTGTTTTGTAGCCAAACCAGTGTTGAGTCCAGCCAATGTTTAAGAACCATTCATTTTTTTTTTCTTGAGTTAACTTATTATTGCATACAGATTGGGATTTGATGATGATGACAAACTGATTAATTATGCAAATTTATTGCATCTATTGTAGGCTATCTAAAGAAATATGATGGTAATATATTTTCTTTTGCAGATGATATTGTACTAACATTTAATGGGGAAAATTGGGATAACACTTATTTAAATGTTAGCAATGGAATTAAAGTAGTGAAAAATTGGCTTGACTCTAATCTCTTGTCCTTAAATACTAACAAAACTACCTATATTCCATTTTATTTAACAACGAAAGGTTTACCTCCACCTATGAATAATTATCACTTAGTAATACATAATATTTCATGTAACGAATTAACAAATAATTATTGTAATTGCCCACATCTATCACCTTCCACACAAGTTAAATATTTAGGAATTATTATAGATCAGCATTTACGTTGGGATAAACAGATAGATTTCATGTGTATAAGAAAGACAATTTATAAACTGATAATACTTTGAAATGTTATCACTAAGTAGGCATTGAGAATAATATTTTTAACTTTGGTACAATCATTAATACAATATGGTATAATAAATTGGGGTGGAGTAGCATCATCTGTATTTAATCCATTAATTTTATTACACAGAAGATTAATAAAAATTTGTCTGACCAAAAATATGGATTACCCAACAAATTTAATGTATACAGATTTTAATGTATTGCCTATTGAAGAAATTTATAAATATAATTTACTAACTTACTACCACAGAAATCAAATAAAACATAAATCTAATCGACATGAATATCGTACTCGAAGACAAAAGTCTACTTTCCCATTAATTGAGCCTAAATGTCATACAAGTGCAGCTTAAACATGGTGCTAGTTTCGGCCCAAGACTTTATAATAAAATTACAAACCATTTTCCAAATTTGAAATATTTTAAAATTGAAGCTTTTAAAAAAGAAATATGTAAAATTATCCATGATATATAATATTAACAAATGTATTTTTTTACCTTTTATTTCTGTCGACTATATTCATGTTTTTATTGAATATCACTGGCTTCCGTCGGATTGTCAATTTACATTAAATGTGTTTTATCTCTCTTTTTGTCTCTCTCCCTCTCTCTCTCTTTTTTTTTTTTTTTTTTTTTTTTTTTTTTGCTCTTGTGTGTTATTTATTGGTTTGAATTAAGTTACTTACTGTATTTAGTAAACTGTCATTGTAAATTTTATGTTATATTATTGACCAAGACCACACCGTACACGAGCCTGGCTCTTACGGTAGTGGCTAGAAACATTTTTGTTTTATAAATGAAGAGTTCGTGGGAAAAACGATGAATATCACAGTTTTCTTAAAGTTGATGTCATTATCTAATTCAATGGATCACATTTAATGTTGTTCTTATGAAAAGGAGAATTACCACCACGAATACAGTAATCCTTTCCTTTATTTTCTATAGAAATAGCACTACATCTTGCAGTTATAGACTCAATTAGATCATTATCTATTCCTTAACAGATATGTGACATTCATCGCTTTTTCCGTGAACTCTTCAAATGTAATGTGTACTCACTAGCTAGCTAGTTAAATAAATAAATAAATAAATAAATAAATAAATAAATAAATAAATAAAATAAATCTTATTTGGTAGCATATTAAACATAGATAAAACTATAATCTTTAAAGCATGGGAGTCCAAACGCCTATAGAAACAGGAGATATTGCACGTCAAGCATTCTCCGCTAAGGTCAATAACTTTCCATATAAAATAGGAAAAACGACCTTAAGGAATAAGCGCTGCGGGTTGCTTACGCCAGGGGTCTTCTCGTACGAGTTACAATTGGACCTAGGGTCTAAAGACATTCTGTACAGACTCAGGAACAAAATTTGGGCCACCTGAATTTTCCAAGTTTCAGTTATAACATCTGCTCATGCTCAGTGCTTTCCAATTTTGTTTCTGGGTCTGTACATAATGTAAACCTGATCCAAATAGCTTAGGAATGAAGATATTTATTTTATATTTTCATATTCTACCAAAATAAATTTCATAATTTGACAAAATTGTCTTCATATTGTGCCGAACTCTGTTTTCACCGTATGAAGATTGTTGCGCATCAGGATTTTATTAAGCACTACTTTTTCTGCTATTATCCTTCAAATATTCCTTCATTATTATTGGTTTTTGTGGCACATTTTCTCCAAGTAGGCATACTTCATTGCCTTTTAATCTTCAACTCTGCATTTCTCAGTTGCCCGCGTACCATTATGAAGTCTCTAAATATCCATGTTGTTGTAAAGAGGCGTTTAATAAAGGAATAGTGGAGTAACGGCTAGGGCGTCTGGCCGTGAAACTAGGTGGCCCGGTTCGATTCCCGGTCGGGGCAAGTTACCTGGTTGAGGTTTTTTCCGGGGTTTTCCCTCAACCCAATATGAGCAAATGCTGGGTAACTTCCGGTGTTGGACCCCGGACTCATTTTCACCGGCATTATCACCTTCATCTCATTCAGACGCTAAATAACCTAAGCTGTCGATAAAGCGTAAAATAACCTACTAAAATAAATAAAATAAAGGAATAGCCACCGGCGTAGCTCAGTCTACAAAGCCGCTCGCCTGCCGATTCGCAGTTGCGCTCCGGGACGGGTTCGATTCCCGTTTTGAATGATTTCCTGGTTAGGTTTTTCCTGAGGTCTTCCCCAACCGTAAGGAAAATGCTAGGTAATCTATGGAGAATCTTCGGCCTCATCTCACCAAATGTCTAGGACTTTTTATAGACTCCAGTTTAACATGGGATAAGCACATCGAATACATATGCACAAAGCTATCAAGAGTTTTATATTTGTTAAAGAAATTAACGACTTGCGTTTCTCAAAATTATTTAAGATGTGCCTACTTTTCTTTCTGTCAGTCGATAATCCGATATGCCCTAATTTTCTGGGGAAATAATAATAATAATAATAATAATAATAATAATAATAATGATTTATTTAACCTGGCAGAGTTAAGGCCATATGGAAATGGAACCAAAATTGGAAGCGTCTTGATTTTACAAAAGAAAGCCATTAGAATTGTATGTAAATCAAACTATCTGGAACATTGTCGGCCACTTTTCAGACAATCACGGATTTTAACAATCATAAATTTATATATATATGATCTAGTACTTTACACTCGGCAAAATATCGACAATTACTCATTAGTGGCCTATATACATGATCATGATATTAGAAATAGTGAACAAATTAATATTCCATATTGTAGATTACACAAGACCAACACAAACTTTTTAATTATGGGGATGAAATTATATAATAAGCTCCCAGTCAATATTATAAATTACTAATCAATAGCTTCAAAACTAGATTTTACAATTGGTTATTATAAATAATCCTTTTTATTCTGTTGCTGATTTTTTCAACACAAATCTGTATGAAATTGTATTTTAATAAATAAGTTTAATTGCAATTTAGTTAGTTGTCTTTAACTTAAACGTTTCAAATTATTTCATGTTTTCATTGTGTTATTTAAATTTTATTGTTTCTTTTATTGGTGTTTTTTAATGTATTTATAGGCCTATGTTTTTCAATGTATTCTGACGAAGCCTAAAACTGTATGTCTAATGGCCAAATAAATTGAATTGAATTCAATTCAAATATCATCTGGCTCTCACCAATTCTATCGACGCTAAATAACTTCGTAGTCGATACAGCGTCGTTAAATAACCAAGTAAAAAACATTGTAAATAAAAAAATAAAGGAATACCAATGTCATTTATTTTAGGATCCACGCTATAATAAATTATTTGTTTTATTAAACATTAATTTGTTGACCATGTCCATGGA
This sequence comes from Periplaneta americana, assembly GCF_040183065.1. Classification (NCBI taxonomy): domain Eukaryota; kingdom Metazoa; phylum Arthropoda; class Insecta; order Blattodea; family Blattidae; genus Periplaneta; species Periplaneta americana. The sequence continues at coordinate 144,010,132 of NC_091119.1, forward strand.
TTTCCTCATTCTGAGACTACCGTTGAATTCTCTATGGAGCACAGAGCTAGTCACGCTAATAATAGGCCTAAAATACGTTGCGTGGTTACCACACCACCGCCTTGTTTGACATCCACAAATAATCGTTCCCGTAATACACAGTGCTTCTAAATTTATAACGAGGAGCGGGGGGCCTTTACTCCCATCACAGCTCTTCTGACTCCCCCGAGGGGAATATAAGACGAGATCAATAACCGGGGACGTGCCGGTAATGGCAGTCACATTCTCGCCACGTGATGTACCGAATATTCTTCCTCTGTGTTTTCTGAAATGTGGACGCAGCGTTATTAAGTATACAGCATCCAGCACACAATATATGGAGCATCTCGTCTGTTATGTCCCCAAGCTCTCCGTACTACAATACCTACAATCGCATGATTGGGTTCAGAGCGGCGTTACATTCAGGGACACCCATCCCTCATGTTGCAGTGGTTACGTTAGTCACAACCAGGATCCGGGCCACTTCATCAACCAATGTACGCACAACTTGACAATAGAGTTTCTTCAACATAGTAGACAGACATACTGTGAACGTAAACAACGACGTCAATGTGCTGCGTTATACTGGTTGTTTCCGATCTCTGATAACGAATTTGAATGACGTCATGTGCATCAGGAGTCACACGACAGCTGAACTGTGGCGCGAGGTGACAGACGAGTAGTGAGTGATCTCATAGTCAGAGTGCACGGCGACTCACAGCAGAAATTCCCAAGAAAATCGAGCCTGCAATAAACGAGGTTTCGTTATTTCCAAGAAAGGCATCTTCTGTGTACTTAATAAGACTGCTAAAGCTCGAATGGAATTAATTTGTATCATCTCGTGGAGTGCGGCGATTTGTGACGGGGGGTGGTGGCTTTGCTTGCTTTTTCCACTCTGGAATTAATCCATCCGAGCTTTGCCAGTTTTATTAGTAGGGATAGGATTTTGATGACCTATAAATCATGAAAAAGTGTCCTAAAAACAATGCATTTATGAACTAAAAATCTTTCAAAAATGCCTTTAAAAATTCTCTAAAAATTGATCCTAAGTTTATTTAATTTTACATAATTTTTCTAAGTAGCCTAGTACACTTTAATTAATAATTTTTCCTGATGTAGTTGGTATAGAGGAGTCTATATTCAATGAGTAGTTGGACTGATCCATTACGTGGGGTGTACTACGTAAAAATGACAATATTTGTGTAGAAAAACGATTAAAATACTATACAAAATAATGGATATTAATTGAAAAAATATGTAGAGAAAATATCATAGCAAATAAATAATATTTTACATTAATAAGGGTGATTTATGGTCAAAATTAAATGAAAATATCCCAAAAAAGACCGAGTAAAACAAAAAATGCTCTTATGAGTTGTAAGAAGTAAAAATGCAAAAAAAAAAAAATGCCCTAACAAATATGTTTTAAAACACTCAGTTTATCACATAACATATAAATACTAGAGCAGCTATGTTTCTGGCTTACTAGAAAAAAGATGCAATTTCATTAAAATCCTAGCCATACTTATTAGGCACATACAAGATGCCTTTCTTGGAAATAACAAAACCACGTGTTTTGCAGGCTCCTATGATTTTCACATAACTGTACTTGACATCGGAAAGTCTTGTTATGTACTCCTCCCGAAAAGGCTCGATTTTCTTGGGCATTGCTACAGTGATACATCGTGCACTCTGATTTTATGAAATCACTCACTATTGGTCTGTCACCTCTCGCCGCAATTCAGCTGTCGGTGTGATTCCTGGCGCACATGACGTCATTAAAATTGTTAACAGAGATCGAAAACAACTCTGTATTCTATTGTTAATAGTACAATCCAGTGACGGTAGAAAATGAAGTAAGATACATACCTCATAAGTTTTCATGTCCCTCGGCGACGTTGAAGGCGTTAGCGTTACAATGAACAACCATGCACATACTTGCAACTAGTTCGAGAAAAACTGTTCACTATGAATTGAAAATGCATTGTGATGGCCTGAGTTCGTTTCGTAGGGAGAGACGGAAGAATATTGTATCTCTGATCACGAACCGGATTGTACACTGACGCACAGGTAAACAAAACTCAAGGCGCCACCTCACTCAATCTGTACTCCGTTGCACTTAACTTCACTTCATTCTTAAGTTGCCTCGGATCCTAAGCCTGGTCGTAACTGAATCGCTGGTTTCAGGAAGGAAGAGTGCACGTACTTCTCTTTTGGGAAAAATAAATGTGTCACAAATGTGATGTAGACTTCCTCATTATAGTTATTATAAGTTTAAGCATTACATAAAATTCAATTCTTTTTATCATGTTGCGAATTATATCATTGCATATGTCGTATTTTTTTTCAACTATTATTCAAACGACCTTATTTTAAACGAAATCATATAATTCATTCATTTTTTCTGCCCAAAGGCAGGTCATTCACTGCAAACCCAGCATTCCCCAATCTTCTCTATTTCCCGTCTTCCTCTTAGTCTCCGCGTCAGAGCCCCTATCAGTACTTTGGTACTACACTCTATACCAGATGTCTTTGGAGCAGATATAAACAACGGAACGAAATGCAAGAGAGCGCGGTTCACTCGATACTAAATGTCTGTGTATGAATTAAGTGACCGACTACGTTCATATAACGAAAAGTGAAAATTAAAGTAATGTGTCTTTGAACATACCTTCTTGCATCAATCACTAGTTGTACTGCTGTCGTCTGCTCATACACCGCACAGATGCTAGACGCAATAGAAATGTAGTAGTGGACGCGTCTCTGAATACCGTCTCGTAACCAGGATATGCACGCGCTAGTGTCTACAACGCTCTCAGCTAAGTAATGACTCGCCAACCAATGGGAGCGCAGCGATAACATGAGATGCATCAAAACCCTTGTTATGGTCTGCTCCAAAGACATCTGGTACAGAGTGTAGATCTAGTACTTTTTTTTTTTTTCATTTTTAGTACGTTAGTACTTAATCTAGTACCTGCCTCAAAATGAATGCCAATTTAGCAGCAGTTAGAGGAGTACCTGGTCGCTCTTTGGACGGATCCCTGTGCAGAAATGGCTGCCCGGAGACTGAAACCCTTGCCCACGTCCAAGGTCAGTGTAACAGAGGTTTACTCCTCCGAAATGCCAGACACCATCACGTTCGATGCTTAATTGCAACTGCTTAAAGAAAAAAGTCTTGGATAGTAGAAGAGGAAGTTTTTTGCCTTGCTATTAATGGCTCCTCTAGATGTATTGACATCATAGCGTATTCCCAGACTACCAAGAAAGGATATATAATTGATCCTACCATAAGGATTGAAACGGAGAATAGCCAGCCGGAGGATGTCGATAAAGAAAAGATCAACATTTATCTGCCAACAGTTGATTACTTCAAAGAAAAATACCAGCTTGAAGACATTGAGGTGATTGATCTTCTTATTGGAGCTCGTGGTGTGATTCCCAAGTTCTTTCAAAGCCTCAGGAAGACTTTTGAACTACCACAGACACTTACTGCTGACATCATAACTTCAGTTTTGAAACGTTCTTGCCAAATTCTGAGTCATCATATTCACTCTGTTTAATTTTTTTTCTTCACTTTATAATTCATATATGTTTATTTTAATTTTCTTTCTACAAAATTTATGTAAACATTTAATATTGTAAAATTCATGTAGGAGAGTATACTGAGTCCTTCTGGGCTACCTCCAATGGGAGGCAGTTATCTTATCTCTCTTATCTATATGGATCATATGAGGAAGACAAAGAGGAAGGCAAAAAAAGGAACGATTTGTAATATGTAATATGTAGATCTGCTGGTTCCATCAGGTAGTTTCGCTGCCACCAGGTAGTTGCTGATTCACCGATGCTTCTGCGTGGTGAATGTCACCACCACTACCAAGCGATGTCGTAGTTGAATTGATGAAGGGTTGCGTGATTCCTTGGAGTATGGAGTCCGTAAATGAGCTAAGTCATTTAAGTTGCAATGCACAAGTAGATAATCTTTATTGTCAGAATTTCTCTAAGTCCAATATTAGATGACAGAACAGATGACAGAATAGTAACGTAGTCTCAAGTACACTTAAAGAGTGTAGTATACTGAGTGTCTCTGGAATTTTGGATGACAGGCCCTTTTAAAAGATCTAACTGTGTGTGACGCTTCACGCCCCTCCGGTCACATGACTTGAGGGTCCTCGATTACATCCCCTTATGATCATGGGAGTATCATGCGCGCGGATGAGAGGGCATATTTACTCGTGCTAATATGCACTCTGACTGAGGGTAATGTTTGTTAAGTTAACAAGACATTCGTCTCGTTCTTATCGTAGAGAAAATAAGCTTACTTCTTCTCGGGCGCCTTAAGACCAATATTCCAGAGTCTGGCTAAACTAAATACAATTCCAATTTCATATAATATTACATAGTATTACACAATTATTTAATAGTATATTTGGTTATTCTTTATAGCGAATACCGTCACATATTACAGATTGGAGAATGCTGGGTTTGCAGTGAGAGACCTGCCCTTAGCCATGGCATGATTGTGACTATATAAGTATTTAAATATTCATTAATATGTCACATCAACGGACGTAGGCCTATATACGTCATCGAACATCGTAAGATGAAGTTTACATTTACAATGTTTCTTTCCACCCATAAACAGTGCTGACTAGATCAGACACTATGGACAGTACTCTATAACAAGAGTCGCGAGTATGAGAGGAGAATTTCGAGCCTTCGGCGTGAGACGAACTCGATAGCTCAGTTGGTAGAGCGCCTGACCGGAGTATAGGAAGTCGCAGGTTCGAATCCCGCTCGAGGTTATGAAATTTTTCTTTCATACCATGGCATGATTGTGACTATATAAGTATTTAAATATTCAATATTTTCATTTTCTAAAAAGTTAGACAGACGAAAGATTGTTTCAGAGAAAACATCATTTGAGTTTTTTCTTCAGTCATTTATGCTGTATTTTCTTTCTGCAGTTTATATCCTTTATATCCTGTAAATTTTGTTTACAGTTTTCTTCACTTTCTCTTCTTGCCTTTTATTCTTTCGTTTCCTCCTCTTCACCTCCACCATGTATTACCTTCCCTCTCTTTCCAATAACTCAGGGCTCGCAATTAGGGCCGAGTCGTCCCCGCGCCTGGCATTGATTGATAACTTCCTGACCTACACAGCCGGGCGGGCTCTTGCGTGCTGCTTCGACATGAGCTTTGTCTTATTTCTTTGACCTCTGCTCAGGACTTCGACCCCGGCCAGCCATACGCACTCGATCTAGTTCACGATGGCGCGCACATTTAATTTATAGGTTCCATCAAAAGGAAGGTTGTTTTTCCTTTTTTGCAACGATTCTAGTCTGCATTCCTTTCAGGTGGGGGCTGCACGCGACATTTGCTCTTTCACTGCCCCTCCCCACGTCTTCCTGAAAATAAAAGCTCATAAATAGTAAACAGTCCGCAGCTATTGTCGGTACACAGCCCATGAGCTGTTTGGCCTTTCACTACGCCATTAAAATAGGTATAGTTGACGCCATCGATTTAGGCAGATGGATTTTATTAATCAGATCTCCAGAGCGAGTTACTCTTAGCTGCAAGGTCGGTTGTTATCTTCGTCGCAAGCAAACTCCAACTGGAATGGGTGAGACATAAGAGTAAACATACATTCCTGATTATCCTAGTGGACTGGGATGGACAGTCACCTCCAAAAACAGTGCACATATAACCACTTTTATACAACTGCAGTAATCTGCGTTACGTAGTTGATAATGGGTGCGTCTTAATAAATAAAGGTTTAAATCGGTGTACGGCGGATGCGACAGTGTACGAATTATTACGATATAAAAAATTCATCCATCAAGCTCGACAACTATCAGGCTCAGACTGAAAAACACAAGAAACGAATCGACGGCTTTTCTCGTGACCTATTATCATTCCTTGTAAACACATGCTACGCGTGATTTAAATCATTAAATTACGCTCTCATATCCATCTGCTTCCATTAAGACTTTTGGAACATGAGGTTTCTTCCTTGGTTTATCGAATTACCACAGGTTATTAATTGAGAAAAACTCGCTTCGGGGCTGGGTATCGAACTCTTGACTCCCAGTTACACGCGCTAGGATCTCTAACCACTGAGCTACGCCGAGACTCAATCCACAGTATCGGATCGAATCTCGTAGATTATCGAATTACGTATTTCCTTATTTCAGCATACCTATTCTTTCGGTTATTTATCCAACGTGTCGATTCTTGTCGCTTCCGCAACTTATTCTCGTACTTCATGAATGTTTGTTATTAATGAAGACAATTCCACACAACTCATATCTATTTTTCGCCTGTCGCTTCATGAAGTAATGAACATTTGCAATAATTTTTGGTTCTGGTTATGCAATGCTTTTTTCCTTTAATTTAGAAAATGCAGGAGGCGAACGAAAGTCATTTACGGCACTCCCATGAATCGGACTGTACTGTGGTGTGTTTATTAATTAGTCTAATAATGACGATACAAGAGGCGAGTGTGAACATATAAACAACGACAGACAGCCTTATCGCAATTCATTCTTGCAGTTCTCACAAAACATTGGTTTCGCCTACTGGAAATGTCTCTGAGGTCATCTGCCAAAATCGGTGCCTCCGACTATACATTAATTATTTAATCGTGTTGGAAATTTCTGTCAAGATGTCTGTAGTTCGGTATGTAATTGGTTTTATCACTGCAACTCCCATCCTTGAAAATTCTCTTATTGTTTGTTTTTGAATTCTCAACCTCTCCCTCTTCAGGACATATGAAACACGAATATGTTTGCGCTGTTATTAAAAAATCTCGTAAATCTAATGACCGCTCAGATCGAGGTTTTGGGATTATGGTTGCAAAATAACGATCCTCAATCTTTTATGACAGCTTATAGAAGAATAAACAATACATTTTCCTCAAATAAAATACAAAATCACGTACATTGCAATAATAACCAGGAGCGCATTTTCGTTCCCAAACAAGTTAGGAAAGTTATCGGTTAGTACTGTACGCCAACCACGAGAAAGTCTCTGCGGAATGAGACGAAGCGGGGTAATGCTGTGAATGAATGTTGATGTCATAAGGTCACACACGTGGGTACTCGTATCTCTATTGGCTAACTCTCACAGCACAAACAATAACATTGATAGATACATATTTGTACTACCCTAGTTACAAAATTAGATCGCTGTTAATCTCCTGGTCTTTTAATCCCTCCATACAGGAAATAACAAATGCAGGAGAGCGCATGGTTTTTAAACTGACGTTATAACTCTAATATTATCTATCTACTTCTCTCCAATAGATGACGCAATAGTAAGCACATTCCTTTCACGGTTGATCTCCTGGTTGGAGAACAGTATATATAAAGTATATAAAGAAGTGTGATAGTATTTGTGTACCTATAATAGCGGTATGTTGACGTTTCCATGTTCGAGGAAAAGATTGAAAAAGCGAAACGTAGTTGAGCTTTTTAATTTCCGAGAACATGAAAACAAACATACCGCTCGTGTGTCGTACATTATTTTGTGCGAAGATCGTTTATTACATACCTGAAAGAGGAATTTCTAATTAGTTGCAATGAAATCTCCATCTTGGTTTCTGTTCAATGACGGCAACTTTGGAAAACAAATGTATATATCTTCAACATTGTTCCTATAAAATGTTTTCTGTGTTTACTATACTCCAGCAGGCCGTGATATACGTCTGTCTTTTTTGTCCCCAGTCTATGATGAGTCTGGAATCTTGTTGATTTTTTCACGGCTTCCTTAATGTTACTTGCATTACAAATGCAGTAACTTTTGTGGTGTTGTAGAGTTTACTTAATTTTTGCAAATATTTAAAAACAATAATTAACAGTGCAATTTAGGTGAAATTTGCATTGGTAAGTTTCCAATTTATAATTATTACTATATTGAACGTCTTTAAAAATAATATGTTAAAAGCCTAAAGCAGTAAAATGAATATGACGCTTAAGCGGTAAGAATAGGGAAATTGTTATGTGTGTTACGTTGGGAATACTGAATTTGGTATTTCACACTTACCGCGTATTGGTTTTGTGCGGAAAGCAAGCAAATACGCACGATCTCGCACAAAAGACATTTGACAGAGTGGATTGGAATAAACTGATGGGACTCCTGAAGAAAATAGGTGTGGATTGGAAAAAGAGGAGGCTGTTCAGTTACTCTTTATAGAAGCCGTTCCACCCTAGTTGAAGAATGGCCTTGTCATCTCAAGCAGGTTACGTGGGCGGCAGCACGTGGAAATCATATAGAGTAGACGCATTTTCGTCCACGACGCATCCAAGGTCATGCTTCAACCACCGTGGAACCGCTTCAAAGTCAAGAAAAGGGAAGAAATATCTGAAGTAAGTGAAATAGGGAGAGGAGTTCTATAAGAATGCCCTTTATCGCCTACCCTGTTCAACATCTACATGAAAGATTGAGTGAAAAACTGTTTTCAGAGCATGGGAGTAGTGATAGTAGGAGGAAGAAGAAAAAAGTGCATACGATTTACTAATGATATGACCATGGTTGTTGGAAGAAAAATGTAGGAGATAACGTGCGATTACTAAATGAAGCAGAAGAGCAAGCGGACAGATTCAAATACTTGAGGTGTACTGTAAGCAGTAACATGAGCTGCTTCCAGGAAGTCAAAAGGAGAATAGCAATGGCAAAGGAAGCTTTTAATAGAAAAAGGAGCACCTTCTGCGGACCTCTGGAGAAAGAACTAAGGAAGAGACTAATGAAGTGCTTTATGTGAAGTGTAGCATTGTAGGGGGGCCAGATACATAGACATTACGACGAAGTGAAGAGAAGCGACTAGAAGCATGTGAAATATAGATATGGAGAAGGATGGAACGTGTGAAATGGACAGACAGAATAAGGAATGAAGTGTTGGAAAGAGTGGGTGAAGAAAGGATGATGCTGAAACTGATCAGAAAGAGGAAAAGGAATTGCTGGATCACTGGTTGAGAAGAAACAGTCTTCTTAAGGATACACTGGAAGATATGTGAATGGGAGAAGAGTTCGGTGCAGAAGAAGATATCCGATGATAGACGACATTAAGATAAATGGATAATATGCGGAAGGCAGAAAATAGGAAAGATTGGAGAATGCTGGATTTGCAGTGAAATACCTGCATGTATATGTGTGTTTCTTTTCTTTATTATTATATCTATGTATTTATTTATGATATACATCTGTCATGGTAAGAATCTTGCGTCATATCAGCTTCAAACACTTGATGTATGCTCCGTTTAAGTGCGATGTTTACTGAACTGGAATGTACATCAGAGATAATCTGTTTTACATCCACGGCCAATACTTCAGTGGCCTGTGATAGGGTTATTCTAATGAGCAAGCAACATTGCAAACATCACATGCCGTTGCCAAGAGTTTGTTTACATTCCTGCGGCCTGTTAAATCAAATTCTTTACCTCGTAGTTTGCCTGTTGTCAATCGTACCCAAGGGCCGTGGAATTCATAGGTTTAGTTAGATTCAGATTTTTAAAATGTTCAAAGTACATGACCTGCATAAATGAAACATTGGCTGTGGCAAGTTTTGAGTTTGTTTTATTTGTTCAACAGAATATCGATTAATGTAGTTGGATAGTGTCTCGCGCCATATCCACGTGCGGAAGAAACTTTCTCATGAAATTTCGGCTAGAGTTTGGGACCGTTGTCAATCCAGTATCATGATGAATTCTGGGAATTACACTGGGAAGCGAAATTCCGTTTTGAAAGCCAGCTATAATGGCTGGGCATATCACCGTACTAACCACATGTTAACCTCGTATTGATTGGCTGTCTGTTCAATTCTGCTGAGACATATGAACTTGAGGATAGAAGTCGGCTGTTAGACCCTCCGTGGGCTGTCGCGCAACGGATTTGTAGCTGAAGAGTTGAGGTCTGTAGTTACTTCTCATTGACATAATTCCAAATTTGCTGTAGTTTCTTCTCATTGACATAATTCCAAATTTGCTGTAGTTTCTTCTCATTGACATAATTCCAAATTTGCTGTAGTTACTTCTCATTGACATAATTCCAAATTTGCTGTAGTTACTTCTCATTGACATAATTCCAAATTTGCTATAGTTTCTTCCCATTGACATAATTCCAAATTTGTTGTAGTTTTTTCTCATTGACATAATTCCAAATTTTCTGTAGTTTCTTCTCATTGTTGACATAATTCCAAATTTATTGTAGTTTCTTCTCATTGCCATAATGCCAAATTTACTGTAGTTTCTTCTCATTGACATAATTCCAAAGTGCTGTAGTTTCTTCTCATTGACAATTCCAAATTTGCTGTAGTTTCTTTCCGTTGACTTAATTCCAAATTTGCTGTAGTTACTTCTCATTGACATAATTCCAAATTTGTTGTAGTTTTTTTTCTCACTGACATAATTCAAAATTTGCTGTAGTTTCTTCTCATTCACTTAATTCCTAATTTGTTGTAATTTCTTTTCATTGACATAATGCCAAATTTACTGTAGTTTCTTCTCACCCACTTAATTCCTCATTTGTTGTAGTTTCTTCTAATTGACATAATTCCAAATTTGCTGTAGTTTCTTCTCATTAACATAATTCCAAATTTGCTGTAGTTTCTTCCCGTTGACATAATTCCAAATTTGCTGTAGTTACTTCTCATTGACATAATTCCAAATTTGCTATAGTTTTTTTCCATTGACATAATTTCAAATTTGCTGTAGTTTTTCTCATTGACATAATTCCAATTTTTTTGCAGTTTCTTCTCATTGACACAATTCCAAATTTATTGTAGTTTCTTCTCATTGCCATAATGCCAAATTTGCTGTAGTTTCTTCTCATTGACATAATTCCAAATTTGCTGTAGTTTCTTCCCGTTGACGTAATTCCAAATTTGCTGTAGTTACTTCTCATTGACATAATTCCAAATTTGCTATAGTTTCTTACCATTGACATAATTCCAAATTTGTTGTAGTTTTTTTCTTATTGACATAATTCCAAATTTTCTATAGTTTCCTCTCATTCACTTAATTCCTAATTTGTTGTAATTTCTTTTCATTGACATAATGCCAAATTTACTGTAGTTTCTTCTCCTCCACTTAATTCCTCATATGTTGTAGTTTCTTCTCATTGACATAATTCCAAATTTATTTTACTTTCTTCTCGTTGACATAATTCCAAATTTGCTGTAGTTTCTTCTTATTGACATAATTCCTAATTTGCTATAGTTACTTCTCATTGGGATAATTCCAAATTTGCTATAGTTTCTTCTCATTGGCATAATTCCAAATTTTCTGTTGTTTCTTCACGGTGACATAATGGCGAAATTAATGCTCCCGGTAGAGGACGTTACTTCATATCGATTGACATCTTTATTCTAAATATTTGGTAAAGAAAAGGAGAAACCTATTGGAACTTTTAAAAGGAAAACTAAATGTTGTGTAACAGCTATAACAAAAACGAACGGCAAAAATATTATAGTACTAAAAGGACCACAAGAGTCATAACATCAGCTTACTCCAAACAAAGATTTCCGGGCTATATAATACTTGCAACATTGTATCCAGGTACCAAGAATTCAAGAAAAGTGATGATAAAGTGATGATATATTAACATACTTGAAATCAATGTACCACAACTTTTCTTTCTAAACCTTAATCAGTTTGTAGTTGGGACATTAATAAATTTGGGGAAAGTGCCCTTTACGAAATATGTCTTTGGGAAAATTTTATTACGGAATATTTGTCATTGGGAATATTTTCTTTGGGAAAAATGGATGGAAAAAATGTCCGTGAAGGATTAAAGTGTTTTAAACACTCAAGATTTTTATTCCTAGTTCTTAAGGTTGTATCGTTAGCATGTAACACTATTATAAATGAAATAATTAATCATAATAGGCCTACATAAATAATAAATAAAATAACTTTCATTGCAATATATTGTGTACTTATTAACCGAATTGTATTTTATTGTCTAGTCATTGTCTATTGTGTATTGTCGCACTCAAAAGGTTAACTCAGCAAACCTTTGATATTACTCGACCAAGGCCAGTGGAGTCCTGCAGCGTGGAGCGCCACTTGTACTGCTACTGCGTTCGTTTAGCGTCATCTCTATAGTTCACATTACGCCCGCGGCTCTACTCGCCTCGGTCAGTAATACTCAGGTTACACCGTTCACCGCGTGTTTGTTATTTAAGGTTGTCTCACTCACCGAGTCAATTGTTATTATACGCGCAGAGTATTTTAGATCAGTAGAGGTCAGCGATCACATCTTATCTTCACCTTAGAAGCGTGTCACATATCGTATAGGCCTAACTTGTAACAAACAAAGCAATCAGCCAGTGTTGCAAGATATGAGAGTATTTGTTTGCAGTACAACTGACATTAACTCTCTGATTTTCCGACGTTAACCTTTTGAGTGAGACGATAATATGAAATTTTTAAATTGTGCTATCACCTAAAGAATGAAAATGAGCAAAATGTGCTTTATTATTATTTAAACTAAACTTGAAATTAAAATCTGGCGATTTTCTAGTCAACTTATTGAGCTACATTTGAATAAGACTACAGCTACTTGAAATTTCAAATTGGCAACACTGGCAAGTACAATTATTGTCCTCCATTTGTCTGCTCGCAAATTCACTAAGAAACCGGTACGAGGTTGTACGTACGAAAGCCTGCTTTAAATCACACGTAGTGTTTACTATAGTAATCTGTATATTATGAGGGTAGTGCTAATACAAGACTAGAACGTTCCGATAACAGTGGCATTTCGTTGGTTTGTTTTTGGAGATAAGGTCAGCATCTGTTTAAATAATAACCTAGTCTAGTGTAAGCTCACCTTGGGTTTTATCAAAGCATCTGGCAATACGTTAAAGCAAATTGTAAACACAGTGTGAAAGGCGTAACAGATACGTGTACAGTCTCCAACAGGACTGTTATAATTGAATGAAATCATCAGGGCATACACAGTTTGTTGGCAGAGATGACTAGAAATATGGCTCCCTGTCAACTGAACTCACAGTTACATAAAGTGAACGGTAAAGAGACTGTCATCGCACAGGAGCGTCGCTAGGATCCGTGAAAAATAACGAGGTGATTAGGACTAAACAAAAGTTTCAATTTGGCGTTACAGCTTCATTTTAGATGTGTTCCCGTTTCTGTTATGTTCGCTCTATCATTTGTATGAAACTTTGTGTTAATGAATTTTACAAAGAATCCTCCATTTCGCATAATTATACAGTATAATTAAGATCGCGAGCTTTTGTGTTTCTGGGGTAACGCAATATAAGTTAACTAACTAGCTTCAACAAAACACAAGCAGGCCTAGAAACTATAGAACCAGGAACAGAACGTTCACCAACTTTAGATAATCATATCGTCTAGTGGTTACCACTGACACTGAATAGAAGGTTCGCTGGTTCGTATCTGGGCGAGTTCGTTGGATTTATTATTAAATCCCTGCTTTCCAGAGAAAGATGGCAAAACAGTAAAGCATCATAAATACACTGTGTCCACACTAAAAGTATACACAAATAACAGCTTATATCGTAACTTGGATAAGGTTTATTAAATAACTTCTTCTGCATTGTGTAGAGTAACTGAAGTTTTTATTTCCACTAGTACACTTTAACCATTTATAGCTTGACAGGTACCAAAACGATACTCAACTTCTCGCCAGATGTTCATCAACATATCAGGTGTTATAAATTCAACTATTTGAATGATATGCTGTCCCAAATAAATCAAATTACGAACTTTTCTGCTATACCCAAAATTTTTAATAAATTCTCACGCAAAAAAATCCGAAGGAGTTAAATCCGGGGATCTAGGCGGCCAGGAAGTTGGCCCATCTCTACCAATCCAATTTCTTGGAAAGATTATATCCAAAAACGTTTTAACATTTCGTGGAGCACCATCCTGCTGAAATGTGAAACCTGGGGGAAATTGTGGAATAGCAAAGTTCTCCAGCATGTCAAGATACGGGATTTACGTGGGCTTCTAGCACCTGATCCACAGTCATTTCGGACACATGCTTTTTAGAATGTTTCCCTGTCTTTGAAAACAAGCTTCCATTATCTCGTAGAGTTCTATCCCACTCGTAAATGGATTTGCGTGTAGGAATCCACTTTCCATTCCCTCCGTATGCGCCGCTGAAATCGCCTAACTGAATTCAATTCTGCAAACCAGAGCACGCATTGAACTTTTTGCTGTACCGTCCACATCTCTATTGACAAGGAACTAGACTGATAAATGTAAATTTTCATTCAGACAACAATAAGCTTGAAACGAAACATTTTACATAACAATGGCCATGGAAAAGGTATGAAACGAAATCTTGGAGAGTTTTTCTATTGATTGAGCTTCATCTTAAGGAATTATAATATGTGGTTATGAAATTATGACCTGTTATTTCTGTATAGACCTACTCTTAGTGTGGACACGGTGTATAATATTTGAAGTAAAAAAAATAACATTTATGCGTTGGTCAAATAATTTCGCAATCACGATAATACGAAATCTAGACTACCCAAATACTTTCAAAATAAGTAATTTTATTTTTAAAAGCATGTTAAGTATATTACTGCGGTTTTTTAATTCGCTATAAAATGCAAAATATATGCTTCTGCGAAATAGGGCCTAAGAACGAAATTACATTTTATGAGATGTTCCTGCCACATACAGATTCTTTCTTTTTAAATAGTTTGGTCGCAGTTCTACATTATTTTTTACAGTATGAACAGCACAGGAATGTGACCTACTTGATAACCACGTTGTTGTTATCTGTACCGTTATCTCGAGTTTTCAACTAATCTGTCTGGTGGTAGAATATTGTTGTCTATGCGATCTCTTCAGTTCTAATGTTAACTCACAAACAAGTTTTATGTGGTAGCGGATGATTATGATTGGGTAACAAGATGGGTCGAAATAAAATCACACCATATCTTTTGGCACGTATCTTTATGTTCACAATTTCACTATACTTTTATATGTTCCTTTACTTTTTATTATTTTCAAGAATTATAACTGGAAAATGCACCTGGTAGCACATTAATAGTATTTCACTTCTGCCACCAAACTGTTCATAAAAATGTTCAAAACCAAAACGCTACAAAATACGAAATTTTAACATTAAAAGTGCTATAAAATGCTAAATTTGTTTTTGAAGTGCTAAATTTTAATTTTAAGTTACTAAAATCTACCATCCCTAATAATGGGGTTTGGTTTTCACAAAACATTGGGAATAGGTCCACAGTTTTCTTGTTTTGCAAACACCATTCTTTTTGTGAGACCATGAACAGGAATTAATTATTAATTAATTAATTAGTTTATTTATTTATTTTTTGTGGTGGAGTTACGGCCATCAGGCTTTCTCTTTCACACCACCAGTATTTTGCAGACGTCTTGAAATCTTCCTAATGTCTTGCGAGATAGAATCCTTCTGTTACTGTGGGGTTGTTGAGTGTGCCACGAAAACTGATTCTTTAAGGTAATAGGCCTACACAACCAAAAGATGACGGGTTTGAGATCTGGAGGTCGTGGAGGCCATATTGCTGGAAATGTCTACTGGTAACACGAAAGCCAAAGATCCTTCTTTACTGTTTTGCACGGGTGTAGGTGTGGGGAGGTGCACGACTTTGCATGAAGATTATTTTTTTAGGTCGTGATTCCTGAGTGTAGGAGTGACGAAGTTTTGTAGCATAATGTAGTGGCGCTCCCAATGTACTGTGGAAGTCTGTATTATTCAATTGTTCTCTCTTCAAAGAAATATGGACCAATGATGAAAAGCGAAATGAAGCCACACTATGCAGTAACTTTCAAATCATGGAGACTTTGAAGAATTAAAACCTGGGAGTAATTTTCAAACCAAATTATGCAGTTAGTTCTACGTATGTTTAACTCCACCATTAAGAAAGTAGTGTGCCGAAAATATAAAAAGATGCTGTGATATTTGTGGTGAAATAAATAAGTTTTCTCCGAGTAAGTTGTTTCACTACCCCCTCGTACCATTATTGCCCAATTATAAAAAAACTCACAGATTTGAATAACTTTTACAGTTTAAAATAGTAATTAAATTAATAATCATAATAGAGTATTTTGTTTCTTTGCGTGAGAAATAGTTTTACACAGTAATATAGTACATTATGTGTGTTACGACTTCCATATATATATAACATTTCAGGAAAAATAAAGTTGTACTTTCTAATAAATCATTCTTAACTATTCTGTTGATGCGACACTTCTGTTCATCGGATTCACGTGTTAAAAGTACTCACATTTTTGTTGTATTTCACACGGAAGACTTAAAAAGGGAAAAAGAAATGCTGACCTATAAAATGAACTCCACAAATTATTGCGGTATGAGTTTTGTTTCTCAGTTTTTCTCAGAAGTTGTATTTCTTCTTAGAAGTATTCCTTATGCATGCAAATATGTTTACACCATGCACACTACCTGACTTCGTTGCTAGCACCAAAACCTGACCTCAATTGATGCTTTTTACATAGGCTTTATAGCGTTCTCGATTCTTCTCAAAGTGCCTTTGTGTAGGTAGGTACACCGAAAAGATTTCAGTTGTTCCTGACATACCCTAGAGCCTCGGGTTTTCACGCCAGAGTCTCTAATTCATGTCCCCGTAAATCCGAGTAGTCCTTGGGACGGGATTTTGCGTCTTAGGTCTGTTTCCCCTGCCACATCCCAGCGATTGACCCATTCATCATCATCATCATCATCATCGTAACATCACGACGTAAGACTTGGTTGCTCCACGAGCAAGATCATTACGGCTGAGTGGTCCATCCACACTGTTCAGTCGCGTTGCTCCTATTTGAAGTCGCTTGTGGTCAATTGACGGAAATCAGAATAACCAATGGTTGAATAACAGATCCAAATTTATCTGTTAAAATATCTTTATAAAAGGCAAATGTATATACAGGGTGGAAGTGAAATAGTGTAGCAGATTTGGGACATGCAAATCACAGAAACCTGCAGAAAGGTTTATTCTATTATCCATGTGCTAAAAAGGATAAATGTTCATCTTACCTCTTGCTTAAAAAAGTCACTTGTGCAGACGCTTGTATTTCCCTATTTTGACTATGCTGACATTTTACTGACTGACCTTTCCAGCGACAACAAAACGAAACTTCAACGTGCTCATAATTTTTGTGTACGTTTTGTAAGTAATGTTCGTAAATATGATCGTATTACTCCATCCCTGGAAACAATAGGTTGGCTTAAACTAGATAAGAAAAGAAATTTACATTCACTCCTCCTTCTCTTCGAAATCTTGAACTCTTCTATTCCTTCGTACCTGTCGTCTCTCTTCACTTACCTTTCTTCCCACCATAATCTGAACACACGCTCTCGTCAAGAAACAATACTAACAATACCATCCCATCGCACCTCCTCATACTCATTCTCTTTCACAATAGCCCTGCCAAGACTCTGGAATTAGTTACCTGCTAGCATCAGGGACTGTCGAAATAAAATTGAATTCAAACGCAAATTTACTAGGCACTTGGTCAGTAATTGAGACTCGTTCACACATGGTTCCTTGTAAATCTTAATCTACCACAAAATATTTCAATATCCGGTAATTTCATCACTATAGAATTTTGTTATTCTAGGTTTAATTTGTAATTCAGTAAATACAAAAATATTCTTTGTTCTTAACTGCTATGATAAATTGCCTAGCTTTCATTAATCAGGTAATCTTGTCGTACTATAATTTTTATTGTAATTGTAATTGTAAATTAATATTAATTGTAATTTTATTCTTCATATTACAGTTGTATTCCCCTGGTAGAGGGGCAGAGAAGGCCTGATGCCCTTATCTCTACCAGGTTAATAAATAAATATACTAAGTAAATACTAAATTTTCAGAGCGAATAGCTCATGTTGTATGTAACAAAAAACTATGATATCATATTGGTGGAAAGTTAATAGTTTTTTCATAAAAAATGTTTTCTGTCAAATGTTTAACAACCTCTTATTTCGTAACTATTGCGAGCAAGCAATCCCATTCCCACTCGAACCAGCCAGTCAGGAAGAAGATAAGATGATGAGGAAGCGCAAAGAAGAGAATGGGAAGAGAAGAAAGGAAAAATGAAAAATTAGATAAGGTGTTGGAGGAGAAACAAGCGGTTTAATTGAATTTAGTATTATTGCTGCAGGGATTTTCATTATGTTGACTATCTTAGAGGAGAGGTCTTGTTTTAACAATAAAGTGACACGAATAAAAAAGTTTGTCATTAAAAACCCTGAGGTAGTTACTGACCGGCATCTTCTCAAGCATCTGTGTGAAGCGGGTAGTATAGATAAGGGCATTCTGAAGTAATGTGTTACGGAGCCAATGGCCATGTAAGCGTATACTGCTATATGTATGCTAATTAAGTGCAAGATTTAGATCACGAAAACAAACGTGTGACCCCCAAGCTTCATGCGTGCCTGTGTAATATACAGAGTATCAGTTTGCGTGGTGGAGATGCAATCATTGCGCGAAGTTGGACAGGTCACCATGTATAAATTACAATTTATGAAGTTCACAACATCCTTATTATTATTTTTATTTCGTTGCCCTCCTTTTACATCGTACTTACATTGTATAATCTACTATATGAGCCGTTGAGAGCAGAAGTGGTGTAAGTAAAAACATTCTGTAAAATACAGCGCAAAGTAGCAATTAATATTCAGTGGATAGCACGAAGAACATATTAATTGTTACTGTCCAAATTTCACGAGAGGATCTCTGCGAGGGGAGCATGGTTCTTGCGGGGTAAGAGGCGAGAGTAAGCCAGTAACTCATCGTTCTTGAACAAGCAGGTAGATGGGAGTGGTGTCATTGGTCGGCTGGTATATATAATGTTCAGACAATGGCCAACCGGTTCCGTGTCGGGGATAGGTTATAAGTAGACTTCGTTGAATTGCCACACGCAGCATGCAATCAAGTTGCCGAGGTACGGTAGTATAGAGGAGGTGGGCGACCTCCCGGTCTCGTAGTACAAGCAGTTCATGTTAAGAGTTGTGGCCGGTCCAAATAGATAGAGCAGCTACAGCTAATGTATACCTATGTAAGCATTTGTTTTTGCATTACTTTGGTTGGAATAGTCAAAGCTTAACATTTGTTCAGTGCAGACAAAAATTCAATGAAACATGCTACAATGAGAGTGTTGCTGTTCCAAACAATTGCCCCTGGAATACCCTTACCCCCGCAGCCAGTCTTGACTTGTTGGGAAACGTGGTTTGATCCTGTTAATTATTATGCAGAACATTACGGCAAAATAATGGAGGTAATTGATGAAATGGATAGCACAGACAGTTCCGCTGTTGCAGCTGTAAAATCATTGCCTTCTGAACAGCTATTGGAAGATATTCTGTTCATTGATTCTGATTTTAAAATCGTGTCCAAAAGAATCACCCTATTAGAATCGTCTAAACTACAACTCTCAGAAGCTCTTAATATAGTGGCTAAAGTATCACAAACCGTTATCCAAAATAAAAATTCACTAATTTCAGAAAAAGTGAAATATAAGTTGAGCAACATTATTGCTAAAAATTCTGCCTATTCACAACTTCGTATTATAAATGACGCTATCAGGTCACGACAAGACGTCTGAAGTTGGTGTACTAAAAAGTAGTGACTTTCTGTTCTTCAAATATGCACCTGTTACATCGTGTGATGTCGAATGTACATTTTCCCGATATAAAAACTGTTTAAGTGATCATCGGAGCAGGTTCACTTTGCAGTTGCTCAAAATGTACGTAACTCTTTACTGCAATGCACATATTCAAGGATGATGTGAGTATATTACATTAAATTTTAAGAGTTAATATATCTCACTACAAAATAACTATTGTATTTACATGTTTAGACATTTTCTACTTCAATGATCATTCATTATATTTCTTGAATGCAGGATACAGGTTTTATTGTAACCGCAGTATACTGCTCAGTGTTTACATCAGAGGCATGTACATTTTCCCATCCGTTACATGCCCCCTTCTCATACAGTCTATACCGCGTGCGCAGTAAACCTTACGATTCTCGTGGCAATTCCTCGAAGTCTAGTTATAAGAGTGGGGGAAAAACTCGAATTCCTTGCTCGGATCTTCTCGTGAAATGCGGACAGTACTTTGCGCTGTATTTTACAGAATTTTTACTTTAAACCTCATTACCCAATTTTGACCTACACCACTTCTGCTCTGAACGGCTCATATGTAGCCTCAGATAAGTTTGTTTCTGTTGTAATTGAAGACGGTTTACAAACATTGATTTTATGAAAATCCTCCCATGTGACAGTATGCAACATAATTTTTCAGGAGGAAGAAAAACGTAATTAAATATCAGTAGGTCTACACTGATCCTCGATGATTTTATCATATTCAACGACGTTATCTATCGATTTATCTAATACTCTTATGTAGGCCTATTGATATTTAATTACTTTTTTCTTCCTCCTGACAAAATTATACTCTGTACTGTCACATAGGATTACTGCAATTCTCTCTTGACAAATATAACTGTCAATTTAATTGAAAGACTACAACATGTTCGTAATGTGTGTGTCCCCTTCATCTGCAATACTCATAGATTTGACCATATAACGTCATCTTTTGAAGCTCTTTCATGGGTCCGCCTAAAGGAGCGAAGAACAGCACATTCTTTAACTATTATATGAATGGTTCAGAGCCATAGTGGGCCAAGCGCCATTTATTAAAAAAGGAGAAAGCAAGGGTTAAAGTTAAGTGAATACCATAGTTTAATGAAGATTGACATATCATTTAGTTTGAATGTGTATACTTCATATTACTTACTATATGTTTCCATTGAATTATGGTGACTATTACACTCTTACTACGTCATACTACTTTTGACCAATAAAACAGTACGAAAGGACGTATTTCAACCAATCATGGCTGCTTATCGCACAATTTTATCGCGTCCCTAGCATTTGTTTAATTTTATCGCGTCCCTAGCCTTTGTTTCTTTGCTTGCCAACATTTGAAACTGTGCTGGTCTGGACGTCAAAAAAAAAAAAAAAATATATATATATATATATAATTACAAACCACTCCAGTCGGTGCACAGCAGTTTCAAATATGACTCGCATTGGCATTCAAGAACAAGAATTAATAAAAATCACTGATCATACCTATGCTTCTTCTGATATCCGATTTACAAATAAATGAAGAGCACCATTCGGAAATCCTGAATAAGTTGAATACACCATGTAGGCCTAAATCAACGAGTTCCACTTCTATTACGCACACGTCCAATATAACATCAATTGAACCACCAACCACATTCAAATTTGAAAATTGTACATTCAATAATTATTCCTTTTAAAATTATTCATGTTTATTTTTTATGTCATCGTCGTTAATTAAAACTTTTCTAACGCTTGTGTATATTAGTTAGGTAATGTTATAACTTCTGCTATATGATATTATGGATAGTCACGTATCAGAGATTGTTTAATATTAAGATTTATTGAAAATCATCTGTCAAGTGACGTTGATTACTGGGATTCAATAATTGAAGTTGAATGTTGCATTTTAATAAAAATGAAACTGAATCAACAAAGCCTTCTTGACTAGTAACATTGCCATCGTGTATAATAGATCGAGAACTTCTCGACGAGAAGGCATTGCTCACTACTGCCATCTAGCATGCCTCTAGCGTAATATTTGTAATGTTGAGATGGTACAATAATATATTTGAAGGCAGTTGTATTTTCGTAAGTCAATTAATATTTTATTGTATTGGAGTACTTCGTTACTTTTGATCTTTATATACCCTTTCTTCTAATTGTGTAATAGTCAATTAAATCCCACTCGAGTTTTGATTTTCTCTAGATAAATCAAAACGTCTAGTGAGATTACTGTTGATAACTTCATTTTAACCCTTGTTTTCTACTGTTTTAGTAAATGGCGCTTGGCCCACTATGGTTCTGAACTCTTCATATTTAGATTATTACTCACTTCTACTCCAAAATATCTGAGAACTCGCTAACTACCTTACAACATTGCGGAATCAACATCAGGCCTTATTATCCATTCCTCGTCATCACACCTCTTTCTGTTCATCCTCTTTCACCGTGTCAGTTTGTCCCTATGGAACTCGTTACCTCGTAATGTCAGGGATTGCCGAACGGTTAATCAATTAAAGTTAATAATTACATACTTTTACATGGAATTGATTTGCGAGAGTTAGACGATTTTATAGGTTATTCTGCATGTTTGGTATAAATTGTCTTTTAGGTTTATTATAAGGTGGAATTAGAGTAGCCTATAAATTGTAATTAATTATTTATTATGTTTAGTCAAAATTTCATTATACGGTATATAAGCTGCTTAATGTGTATGATAATAATTTTATATTTGAGCATTACTATTAATATTACTACGTTTTATTGTTTAAATGTATATTTCACACCAGGTAGTGTGGACGAGAAGGCTTCATGACCTTAACTCTACCAGAATAAATAAATAAATAAACAAATAAATAAATGAATAAATAAATGTATGAATAAATAAATGTATGAATAAATAAATGAATAAATAAATCAATAAATGAATAAATAAATAAATAAATAAATAAATGGATGAATGGATGAATGAATGAATAAATAAATAAATAAATAAATAAATAAATAAATAAATAAATAAATAAATAAATAAATAAATAAATAGGAGGTTTCATATAATCAACGACGATATAACTTCCTCGGTCAATTAATTGCAGTGTGGCCAAGTCATAGAGAAGCAAGATCAATAAACTGGGAGACATGGCAAAGTACAGGCGGGCCCCACGCTGACAACAACTCTGCAATGAAACGTTTTTTTTTTGAAGAGATAACATGAGAATTTGTTTATTTATCGGGCCATGTCACATATAGGTCTCGCAAGCAGGGATTACCGACGATAGGAATGCGAACAAAACAATTCGATAAGGAAGAGCGGGCGATAGGACAGGTCACGACATAACTTAAATGATCTTCAAGACTACAGTCGGAAGAGAAATGACTTCGATAGAATCAAGGCTAGTTAACAATAAACCGGGAACGGAAACGACGAGAACGAAAACGGAAATATTGTTAAAATAAATGTATTTAAATATGAGCATTCACAACTAACTATTGTGAATGCTCACATTTAAATGCATGTATTTTAACATTATTTTCGTTCTCGTTCTCGTTTCTGTTCCCGGTTTATTGTGAACCAGTCCTCAGTCTTGCGTTGTGATAGTTACATTACGACTTTAGTTTGTTCCATTGCATGTGAATACTTACGTGTCTTGTATCGCACGGTATTATTATTTCATTCGTAAACATATGTTGCGCGTTTAATTCGTTTCGAATTTTTCTCTTGCTACGCTCTTCATTTCCACAGGCGATGTCCCCATCTGTTCATCTTCATGGAAGAGTCAGTACTTCCATTGGCCCGCACCTTTCGCACCCTCGACGTGCCTACATACATACGTCAAAACAGACAGTAACGCTACCACTGTTTTTCGGTAATCGTCCTTTGCGCGCGCTATACCACTCCAGTCACAAGAAGCGATAACATAGCCTCTTGGGGCAAGATAATGGCGTAACTCAGTCGGTTAAGGCCCTTGCCTGGCCAACCGGATTTGCGCTGGTTCGATTCCCGCTTGGGCTGTTTACTTGTTTTTAGCCGAGGTTTTCTCTAACCGTAAGGCAAATATCATGACGAATCCTCGGCCTCATCTCTCCAAATATCATCTCGCTATCACCAATTCCATCTACGCTACATAACTCGTAGTTGGTACAGCGTCTTTAAATAAACAAGTAAACATATTTTTATGCTCGACCATACCAAAATGTAGTAATTATACACCTGGTAGTAGCCCTTTAATGCACCTCATTAAAGTACACCTATTCATTATAATTCAGTTGTTCAGCCAATGAGAAATCACCATTGCACCATTATAAAACTACAAGTATCGATTATTCTCGGATATGCAATCGAAAGACAATTAGCGAAAAGTCACGGAGGCTGGAAATTCAATACTGTCGCAGAAGGTTATGTTCTGTTACTATAATAATTAGCGTTAATTGTAAATAATATTCAAATAAATTCAATTTGTCATCTCGTTTTTCAATTCTAAATCAATTTCCAGGTTATATCAAGACTAAAGTTCATGTTATTCTCTAGATTATATCAAGGTCAATGACATTTGTGCCTCAGAAAAAATCAATACTTTCGCGTCTGCGCACATCTCACAATTCAGGTCAGTTTCGCTTCTCACTTACATAACCATAACATGAATACTTATGAATAATTTCAAGTTAGAAATATGGTCGAGCATAAAAAGTCATATGAAACTTGCCTAGAATGGTAATTAAGACGCTCGTATGAAAATTATGAAACTCGCTTGCGCTCGTTTCATAAACAAAATACTCGCGTCTTAATTGCTACCATTATAGTCTCGTTGCATAATGTACTATTAAAAAATCACATCTGGGTGCTATTCATAGACATTTCGCTAGCCTGCTCTACGAGCGTGCTAAACTAGCCCCGGCTATCGACTGGTTACTTGTACGGGATTCATATCATATATCATATCATATCATATCATATCATATCATATCATATCATATCATATCATCATATATCATATCATCATATATCATATCATATCATATCATATCATATCATATATCATATATATCGTATCATATCATATCATATCATATATCGTATCAGGCCACCGGCGTGGCTCAGTCGGTTAAGGCGCTTGCCTACCGGTCTGAAGTTGCGTTCGGGCGCGGGTTCGATCCCCGCTTGGGCTGATTACCTGGTTGGGTTTTTTCCGAGGTTTTCCCCAACCGTAATGTGAATGCAAGGTAATCTATGGCGAATCCTCGGCCTCATCTCGCCAAATATTATCTCGCTATCACCAATCTCATCGACTCTAAATAACCTAGTAGTTGATACAGCGTCGTTAAATAACCAACTAAAAAAAATATATCATATCATATATCATATCATATCATATCATATCATATCATATCATATCATATCATATCATATCATATCATATATCGCTAACACTGGTTTATGAATACGAAAAAACGTTAGTTCGCTGATCAATCGCCGAAAACCAGCGCTAAGAATGCCCAAAGAGACAGTGAAGTGCAATTCCTTTCGGTGTAATAACAAAATTAAAAACTACTCGACCACGAAGAATGACCGCAAACGTTGTTCAGATCGGGAGCAGTCTTACGTGAGATAAGTAGCTAACTAATGAAATTTGTCACGGGCTGCCTTTGGCGAGGCAGTGATAACATACGCTAATTTGCATGATTAACAACTTATATTACTCGCTACGTCTCGCAGCTATTGTTACTTTTAAGAGCTGAAGCATAGAAATAGCTCTTTCTCAAGGGAATAGCATATCGCAGAATCTACTATGCCGAGGTGACGTTTTGACACTGCGCATGAAAGCACACATTAATTCGTTTCGCATTGTAAACTACGTCCTTGTTCTCGCAACTTGAGACTAAGAGACCTTTAACTTCAACGACTGTCGGAAACAAACTTCATTCTGGGATTGCATGAAGAAATTATTCAAACCGTACAGCAGCAATCTCTTCGAGCTTTAACGATGTGCATTTATAACGCATAAAACTTTTATTTATTTCTTTTGTGACGCTCAGAATTGCTGTCTTTTGTTCTCGTGCTCGAATATGAAGTCTTATATACCCAGTGAAATATGCATGAAGCCACAAGACTGATTTTAAAATTGTGTTCAGCGAAGGATTACTTTGGCGCCGTGATTTAATTAGTTCCTCTGTAATGCTAAACACTTCAAAATGTACATTTTACTATTTTTCGTTTGTCTCATTCTTATTCTATTTTTCTTTGTGATTCTCGACTCCTTCATCTCGCCTTTCTTCTACTGTTCCCTTTGTATCTATTCATTGTCGATTATTTAATTACTCTGTATTAATCGTTGACTGCTCGATTATTCATAATCGGTGATAGATAACAGATTTCGCAATATGAATCTCAGGATTTTCTATCGGATTATCTAACATTACGAAGTTCGAGTTTATACGAAGACATTCTTTGGAGTTTGTGAATTAATTTCACCTCCTACTTACTTATTTACTTACACATGGCTTTTAAGGAACCCGGAGGTTCATTGCCGCCCTCACATAAGCCCGCCATCGGTCCCTATCCTGTGTAAGATTAATTCACTCTCTATCATCATATCCCACCTCTTTCAAATCCATTTTAATCTTGTCCTCCCATCTACGTCTCGGCCTTCCCAAAGGTCTTTTTCCCTCTGGCCTCCTAACTAACACTCTCTATGCATTTCTGGATTCGCCCATACGTGCTACATGTCCTGCCCATCTCGAACGTCTGGATTTAATGTTCATAATTATGTCAGATGAAGAATACAATGCGTGCAGTTCTGCGTTGTGTAACTTTCTCCATTCTCCTGTAACTTCATCCCTTTTAGCCCCAAATATTTTCCTAAAAACCTTATTCTCAAACACCCTTAAGCTCTATTCCTCTGTGAGAGTCCAAGTTTCACAACCATAAAGAACAACCGGTAATATAACTGTTTTATAACTTCTTACTTCCAGATTTTATGACAGCAGACTAGATGACAAAAGCTTCTCAACCGAATAATAACAGGCATTTCCCATATTTATTCTGCATTTAATTTCCTCCCGAGTGTTTTCACCTCCTGCTATTATTTTTAATTTGTGTCTATATTTGGAAAAATGTAGCTCCAGAAAATCCTCAACTGCGACTTTGTCTATCAGGAGAATCTATTTGTCCCCATTTAGGGGAGGAGCATGGGATGGGGACTGCCCTCTCACTTAGGTCGCTTGGATGGACCCATTGTGCTAACCGGAACGTAATAATGTGCATGCCCTAAGGCCCACCGCGTACAGATTCTTCTACGGTCCGCTCCCGTACTCCCTTACAGCCTGCGGAATCCCTTTTGTCTATCCACGTAGAATGACCGTGGTCCCTCAACCTCTGTCTCACGAGCTACTATGAGCCGAGGGGAAAGCCCACGGTATATAACACTACCATTAGCAACTAATGACCAAATATCACAGGGCCTAAGTTCTGTGGCGACCCGCAGTCGACTCTATATCGAAGCAAGCTCATTTAACTTGGGGGGGGGGGGACGTTAGCCAGCATCCAGTACTCAGAAGTGGGCGCCAGGCTACAAATGTTTGGAAACCACTTGTCGAATATTATATCTTCTTCTTCTTCTTCTGATAATAATAATAATAATAATGATTTATTTAACCTGGCAGAGTTAAGGCCATACGGCCTTCTCTAACGCTCAAACAGGAGTAAAAACTGCGTTACAAAAACACTACAAATTTACAAAGTACACTACAATTTTACACACTGAATAAGATAATGATAATAAAATGTAAACAACAAATAAGAAGAAATCAGACATAATATATAACGTAGAGGAAGAAAGAAAAAAGCATAATAAAATGTGAACAGCAGGTCAAAATAAATGAGGCATACAAAGTATAAAAAATAAGACAATTAATAATAATAATAATAATAATAATAATAATAATAATAATAGACCTAATAGTAATAATAATACTAATAGTAGTAATAAAATAGTGCAGTACAAAGCATACAATGAATACAATATTTTTAAGTACACACAGTAAGGAAAATTATGATTATATATAGCTCAACTTATCACATTAGAGATATACCATTAAATATTAAAATAAGTTAAATATCACTAGAACATAAAAAAATGTGAATACGTGGAAACATGCAATACAACACTTGTCATAATAGTAAGTTAGTTTGGCAACTCGTCATAAGATAATTTTCTAACTTGAATTTGAAAGATTTCAATGTTCGGTAGCCCTTGATTTCAGGCGGCAGAGAGTTCCAGTGACGAGAGGTAGCAACAGTCAAAGATGAGGAATACAGAGATGATGTGTGAAGTGGAATTTCTAGCGTGTTATCGCGTTGTGATCGAGTATTAATATTATGATAGCGAGTGAGAGTATGAAAATGAGCGAATAAATAATAGGGGGATGAAGTGTGCATAATTCGATATAGGAGAGAAAGTGAGTGCAGATTTCTCCTCTCATGTAACCTAAGCCATGATAACTTCTCGAAGGAAGGTGAGATATGATCATAGTATCGAACATTACAAATGAAGCGGACGCACGCGTTATGAACACGCTGATGATGATGATGATGATGATGATGATGATGATGGCTTTGTAGGTAGTTGCGATTGACCTAAGAAACAAAAGACGATGCCTCCTGTAGCGGATATCTAGTTAAGCCTAAGGACCATCAGGGCATCAGATGTCGTAGTTTGTTTCAAATAGGCTCTCAGAAAACGAAAGTTCCAAGGTCCTGTAAGGTTTCATAATTGCCTTCACAACTGCGATGGATTCCATGTGTGCAGTAAACACGAGGATTTTTAACAGGATTTGGGGCAAGGCACAGAAAAAGTCCAAGAAGAACACAAAGGCAATAATTCTCAAGTGATCCGTGAGGGCAGATGTTGAGAAGAAGAGGGAAAAGGCGGTGAAGTATGTTGGTATGTTGGTGCCAGGAAAACTGGCATGCCTCTCGGGGTCCTTTTAGCAAGACGTGACCCCGAAGTCAGCACTCCACGTGGGGATTGGGGGGTCGGAAATAAAATGCATCCCCTCCCATTCCTCTCCCCCTCGCAATGTATACCATGCCTACGTGGGTCTCTATGTCCGTGCTTTCTTGAGTGTTGTTACTGCAAAAGATAAAATAAAAAATCTGTGTCGTAGCAGAAAATCTCTGTTCTGTTTTCTACAGCATCGACTGTCTTGAAGAAGTGTTCGCTTCCTCCTATTATTTTTTGTACGAGATACACACGTGCCTTTCTGTTTTACGTTACGGAACTGGGCGAATCCTATCCTAGGAGATAAATGAAATGTCCGAAATAGTTTGCCAGTGACTGCATTTGTACTCAATAGTTTCAACGTTTCAGAGGTAGTTGCAAGTTCCATCATCATCATCATCATCATCACTATCAGGATAATATAGTATACCAGGGTAGATCAAACAACTGCGCACGTGTCCTCCTTGTAAAGGTTAATCTAATTAGTTTTAAATTTTTACAATAGTTATATATATACTTATTTATTTATTTTATTTACTTATTTATTTATTTACTATCTATTCCTATGCATTTCGCTGCATTTATTAGAAATAAATATCATTGACTTAAATCTATTGCATTAGTGAATTAGTGAATAATAGCTTATTTTAAATTGTACGTTGTTTACTCTGGATTTATGTTCAGAGTTGTATTTCAAACTATGAATGTAACTATTATTGTTGTTGAATATATTCTGGAGTTGTGTAATCAATCCTTTTTTTAAGCTTGGTACTCTATTAGACCTAACAGACAATTGGTTAGCGTCTGAAACCAAATATACTTGTAAGAACTGAGGGTTGTTATCCCCAGCTGGAAGAAGACTTCCAATTAAATGATAAGCCAGTTTTTGAACTTTAAATGTTGGCATAAAATTACACCAAACGATGCCATTTGGAATAAGGTATTGTACTGTCTTATATTATTTAAAAAGTGTGTTGATAACGTATGTACTCATTTAAACAAGTTTTTCATTCGTTGTCAGGGTTCTTAAATCTCAGGGGGAACTACTTTTCCAATAGCGCAAGATAATCCAATTGTCACATTATGCTACTTCTTTTGCATTGCATTTATTGATAAATATTTTATTCATTTCACCTAATTGAAGACCTTTCAAATGAGCATAATCAATAAATCAATAATAATAATAATAATAATAATAATAATAATAATAATACAATTCTAACATACTATTGCTGCATACAGACTCATTACACTCCCTTTGTTCGTTAATCCTCTGAGATCTTTCAGCGTTATTTCCTCTTTCTCGAGCCTAGTAAGTTCTAACTCTTTTATCGGCAAGTCGCTCAAAGTTTTCGATGCTAGTTTCTCTTGGTCGAGCCGCTGAAGTGATTGCAATATTATTAGTTCGTAAAGGAATCTCCCGTTCTTCCTCACTCTTATTAAATCTCCGAATTTTGTTTTGCCTTGAGTCAGAAGTGTTTCGGGATAACTGAGATTTTCGTTTTGGCATTTTAAAGTAGGCTACTGATTAAAGAGAAATAGGCCTCTGTACCTAACATTAACGTAGTATAGAAACTGTTTGAGAATACTACCCGAAATTATTAATGTCCAACTTACGCTTATCCACTAAAATGAACGAAGCACAAATCGAATTCAATGCCCCACACGTACTAGCACTCCTCGAGGCAGCGGAGCCTGGATACTGTCTGCCGTGATTCTCGGTGGAGCAAGGCACAACCGCGAGGTGTTATCTATTATATGAAACCTACGAAATGGGACACAGTATTTATTGATGTCCAATCTACACCACAAAATAAGGTGAAACTTCGATATCACACCACACCACATACGGGAGGAAAAACGTAGGCTACTTAAATAATTGAAACTGACCTCAAAATTATAACATTATAACACACCGCTCTAGAGACACGCTGTGGTTACTGAGAAAGGTATATACTTAATAGGTTACAGTTTTGTATAATGCACAACACTCCATACTGGATAATTACTAAGGTAACATATTTAGCACGACTTGTGGCTTGTGGGCCATTCCAAACTCTGATCTCTGCCCTTCTGTGTGCGAGTCCTTATATACACGATCAGTTATGGCGTACAATTAACAATAGGCCTACGTATCTCAGTCATAACACTCTCATACAATACCAGATGAAGCTAAATATAAAGTAATAATAATAATAATAATAATCCTTGGTGCTACAGCCCTTTAAGGGCCCAGATCGACCAGCCAGCTGCTGGCTTCATATTCACATGCCGAACCAGAAATCAACTACCATGCAATCAGAATGCCATTTGTAACGATTGTATTGTAAATAACTATTTTGGTAATGTGAGTTACTTGGGTGTTCCAATTTAAGCGCATATCGAAGTATACACCCCAAAAGTTTTATCACAGCTAGCAAAAGGGATTACTTTATCGTTTAATTTGAAGGAAATGTGGAAGTAAGTGTTACATAATTAGGACTGTTTGTGGTTATGTTCTAAAGAAAATTTCGACATAATTGGACCATAGTTTCGAAACTGCTGTACTTACAGCTGTAATAGTCACTAAAAAGGACCCTACAGACTAGGCGATGCTTCAAGTCTGGTGTGGTACTTCTTACCCCGTTGATGGAACCTGCAAATATCTCCGAAACGTTGGCGATATTGAGGTCAATACACTTTTCTTTTAAACAAATTTGCCACGATAGTTTAAGATTCCATATATTTGACCATTACGTTACTATCATTGTTTTGTTTTGTTCTTTTCAGGTAAGGACAGCTTGAAACCAACGAAGTCAGTATGCTGCTATACTTTCTGGTTTTGGTGCTGTGAAGTATGCTTCTTATGAGACGGTGAGTGAAAGAATTATAGAATATGAGTAACACTTTGGGACGAAGCATTCTAGAGGAATGAATACTTAAACTGAAGTGTATATCTTATATTACATCGTTGTTCTTTTTCTCTGTCGAAAATCATTGTCTTTACCCCCATTAATTCGGTTGTATTTCCTGCAGTTTATGCAGTATATGAAAGGAATTACAAATATATTCCTATAAGTAAGAAGATGAAAAATCGACAGGTGCATAGTTTTTGTGTTGCTTATTTTTACTTAGAAATACGTGTAACCGAGCGGGCTAGCGGCATGGTAGAGGGCTGGCCTTGCATTCGGGAGGTCCGGGGTACGATCCCAGGGACCGGGAATCCTAACTGAGGTTTTTCATGATTTCCTCAGTTATTTCCAGGCAAATGCCGGGATTTTACCTCTTGAAAGTCTGGCCATGGACGGCGATCCTTCCCTTAATCCTTTCATATGTGTGAGTGAATGCTATGTAATGTCTTAAA
This sequence comes from Periplaneta americana, assembly GCF_040183065.1. NCBI lineage: Eukaryota > Metazoa > Arthropoda > Insecta > Blattodea > Blattidae > Periplaneta > Periplaneta americana. The sequence continues at coordinate 144,042,116 of NC_091119.1, forward strand.
TGTTTGTGTTGTATCGGAGCTAGCCCTGGCATTGAGCTGATCCCTCATCCGGGGAGGCCCTCCATGTCCTTGTGTGGTCAAAAAAGTATGTATGTGATCCATAGATTAATTCCTCTCCCGACAGGTCGCGGCCCTGTAAGGCCCGGATAGCGTGGGTCGTGTAATAAGAACCTAAAAGGGAGAGGTTAAACTAAGGGAAAGAAGAAGAAGAAATATGTGTAGGTGCTACCACCTGTCGACAGGTGCACAGCTTTACTACACAGCATACATTTACGTAGAAGACGTGTTGAAATGCGCACCGAATGTGTCGCTACCCAAGGAAATACAAGGAGATACAGAGGAAAACAAGGAGAATAAGGGGAATACAAGGAGAGCAAAGGAATAACAACGGAAAGACAGGGAGAATAAGAGGAAAACAGGAATAACAAGAGATAGACAGGGAGAACAAGGGGAAGACGAGGATCACAGGGAGAAGACAAGAAGAACAAGGCGAATGCGAGGAAAACTAGGAAAATGCAATGCAAACGTGGGGAATACGAGGAGGGCGAGAAGTGTACGAGGGGAATACGATTACAAAGAAATTACATTCCTATCAAAGGAACACAAAGGTTTTTTTGGTATTAACAACACTATACATTTCACAAGTCAGTTTGTATATAAATGTTCAGCAGTAATAAAAAAGAGACAATTCTACGTAGAAAAAAGTTCTTAAACACAGCTTCTTAAATGTGAGCAATAGATCTTTTCTTGCAAGAAATTATATTCAGAGAATAAGAAAGCAGGATTTCAACAAAGAGTTTCATTAAAGAGGCTGCTGAAATCTGGCCAATTACTATCTGTTCCCAGTTCTAATGTTGAACTTTTTCTCCCCCTCCATTCCATATTATAATGATGCATTTCCCAGTCACAATAGAAAATCAGGCCAAAATACGTTGGAGTGCTTCCAATTCTAAAATTTATTTGACAACCGTCTTAATATGGGCCAGAGGGCTCACTGCCGAGGAATTAATTAAATCGTGTGTTTTGCTACTCACATAATAGTTTCGAAGTACTCAACATAGTTAAATTAAACCTGTCAAGGATCTCTGGTCTATTAAATCAACTTTACAGGCTCTATAAAATATTTTTATTTTCCTGCTGTACGCAGACAATTTATGATGCATTGTAAACACTAATTAAAAAGCAATAAACCTTCCTGCAGACTTTGTTTATCAGATACGAATATTTATCTCGAAAGTCAGAAAACATGTTATGCACTTTTTAGTTTACTTTTTTACATAAATTCTACCAAATAGAAAGTTTGTTTGCATGGGTATATAATCCTTATTGAGTTTAATCAGGTCTCTGAATTTTATTGTCTCAGTAGAAGCTTACAATCAACCTCTAAGAATATGTTTTAACACTGAATCAAACATATTCATAAGTAGGTTGTCCCGTGCCGTGGCGTCAGACATCCTGTCTAGGACTCGCGTTACGGAATGCTTGCTGGTTCGAGTTTTCATGGGGAAAGAAATTGTCTCATGAAATTTCGGCCAGTGTATGGGACCTGTGCCCACCCAGCATCGTGATGCACCTCGGGAGCTACGATAGGTAGCGAAAATTCGGTTTCACAAACCAGTTATAACGCCTGGGTGGATCATCGTGCTAACCACACGATACCTCCATTCTGGTTGGATGATCGTCCACCTCTGCTTCGGTATGTGGACGTGAGGGCAGCAGCCGGATGGTCGGTCTTGGCCCTTCATGGGCTGTAGCGCCACGGATTCATGAGTAGGCAAAATAAAATTATTTATTAGCAATTAATTATTTACGTCTATGTTCATTTTTCTTAATAATTTCTTTAATTTTAGATTTAAAGTTCAACGTACTTATATTTTCTAAATGGAATTATTATATAGTTCTAAGCCGTAGTTAAAACCATGTTTCATGCCAGCAAACGTTAAACTTTATGACCTACAGATTTTGCTTAGAGTTCTCTACCAGAAACGTATTGTTAGCTTACAACATGAGCATTTCGGTTTTATTTACTTCCCGAAAAAAAAAAACATGCTAAGGGTCTTCATTCATTCATTCATTCAGTCCATTCATTCATTCATTCATAATGTTATGCCCAATGGCAGGTCTTTCACTGCAAACCCAGTAGTCTCCAATCTTTCCTATTTTCTGTCTTCCTCTTAGTCTCCGTATATGGTCCATCTAGATTATCTTAATTTCGTCTATCTTATTGTGATATCTTCTTCTGCCCCGAACTTTTCTCCTGTCCACTATTCCTTTCGATGCATCTTTCAGTAGGCAGTTTCTTTTTAGCCAGTGATCCAGCCAATTTCTTTTTATCTTCTTGATCAGTTTCAGCATCATACTTTCTTTACCCACTTGTTCTAGCACAGCTTAATTTCTTATTCTGTCTCTCCATTCCACACGCTCCATTCTTCTCCATATCCAAATTTTTTTCAGTTGGTTATTTAACGATGCTGTATCAACTACGAGGTTATTTAGCGTCGGTGGGATTGATGATAGCGAGATGGTATTTGGCGAAATGAGGCCGAGGATTCGCCATAGATTACCTGGCATTCACCTTACGGTTGGGGAAAACCTCGTAAAAATCCCAACCAGGTAATCAGCCCCAGCGGGGATCGAACCCGCGCCCGAGCGCAACTTCAGACCGGCAGGCAAGCACCTTAACCGACTGAACCACGCCGGTGGCTATCCACATTTTAAATATTTCTAGTCGTTCTCTTCACTTCGTCGTAATGTCCATGTACTAAGGGTCTTATTGCCCTTTAAATCCTATCGCCTTTTGTTGGTTCGAACCCACAAATCTCACATCCAACGCCTACTACGGTAACCTCTAGATAACATTGGATGACTCCTTTCGTAGTCAGTTCTGTTAAATGAGCTTATTTCACCATAATGTGACAAATGTAAACTGAAGAGCGACTTATCCGTTGTTGAAGTCTGTCACTTTATTCAGGGCTGCACGAATATTCAGTTACATTCAGAATTTTCCCTTTCCAAAGAATGGAAATGAAGAGGATGCAAGTATTCTGGAGGACATACAGACTCGTGCTATGAAGCCGGAAAATTAAAGTGCTGTTATCAGATTTCCATTAGTCTATTTATCGAACACAGCGTCACCTTCCGCCTCGTCGTCGTTCGATGGCTTCGCCACGATAATTTCTACACAACCAAAGCCATTCATACGGCTGCACGGTCGTAGAAACTTTCGTTTCTGCAGATGATTTTAAACTACAGTGATTTTTTAAATTCTAATTACAGTACGTAATAGTAGCTTCATTCCCAACTTTTTATTACAGTGTTCGCCCACAACATTAACTACAGACTTTCAGGAACTTTGCTATCACATTTTTCTGAGGCTTCACTTTCCCCTCCTAATACCTCAGTGTTATGGACTGATGCGCGTTCTTCAACTAACCTCGGCGAGGAAGTATTTTAACATATAACTCATATATTTCGTATTTTGTAATGTGTTTCTGTGTTTAACCACCGAACTTCGATTATGACAAGGAAAATGGAAGTACTCGAGGAAACCTGCTCCCTCACTCTCAGCCCCAAAATAGTATATGCAGTAGAATGCGTTTGAGTCTAAAGAACTCAGAAAAACAGTACAAGGTGGTCTGTTACTGTGACAAGAACCCAGACCCCGTATATCAGTAAAACATCATGTCACAAACACTTTAACGTCTGAGTATTTCTGACAAAGTAAAATATTCATTGCCTTGAAAACGGCGCAAATATTAAGGATATTGCTGGAGTGTTTAAGGTAATATTTATTTATTTATTTATTTATTTATTTGTATTTTATATATGTATTCTTTGATATAAAATTAACAGGTTTTAACGTTGTGTTAGATTCAATTTTTATAATTAATTAACAACTCTTAAATACTCATTCCTGTATGATCGATTTTTTACTGTCCATAATATTCCTTGACTTTTATGCCCTACCTAAACATGATGCTTACCGATTGCAAGGGATTTGCTCCTAGTGTTATATCTAAGTAGGTAAACAATGGTTTTCTCCTATATAGATAGAGCAGTGCATTATGAAACGGTCATATAATGATGTATTAAGATATGAGTACGAAGTAAGTTAATACACAATGTATGTAAAATAATCTTAATATGTATACAGAGATCACAGTATAATAACTACCAGCACTCCTACTCTCCTAGCTTCATAACCGTAATACACGTTCACAGCACAAACTGTTGCTATCAATACCACGTCATCAGTCATCTCTGTACTCCAGTTCTTTCTCTATAGCCATTGCCCGCTCCTGGAATTCGCTGCCGCTGGAAATCAGGGATAGTCTTGGTCCTCAGTCGTTTAAAATTAGGTTATTTAGAAATATTTTAAGTCCCGCGCTGTGGCGTCGCGGTCTAAGGCATCCTGCGCGCTGGTTCGAATTTTCTCATGAAATTTCGGCCAGTGTATGGGACCGGTGCTCACCCAGCATCGTGATGCACTTTGGGAGCTACGATAGGTAGCGAAAATCCGGTTTCGCAAATCAGCTATAACGGCTGGGGGGACCATCGTGCTAACCACACGATACCTCCATACTGGTTGGATGATCGCCCACCTCTGCTTCGGCATGTGGACGTGAGGCCAGCAGTCGGCTGGTCGGTCTTGGCCCTTCATGGGCTGTAGCGCCACGGGTTTACTTTAATTTAGAAATATTTTAAATACACAGAATTAGTTTTTGGAGGTATAATTTTTTTATTTATTTATTTTATTGTTATAATTATTTTTAACATAGTCTTTACTTTGTTTTTTTCATTAACACTAATATCTAGGTAATTGTCATTGTTTCAATGCAACCCATACTGATTATACTAATTACACTATTCCTTTAGTTGTTTTATTATATTCATATGTATTAATTCTGTCGTCGATTTGCAAAAGGGAACATGTCCAAAATAACAAAGTGTTGGAAAATCGCAAAAACTATAAATTAACAATTAAAATTGTGACGGTGTCGTGTATAGTTCCTGGGGTAGCTCAGTCGGTAGAGCGTTCTCGCTTTAAGCGAAGGGTCCCGGGATCGATACCCGGCCCCGGAACAATTTTTCCTTGAAATTATTCAAACCTGCTTTACAGGGAGCTACTACCTGAAAGCCAGATTTGCATAACAATTAAAATGTTTATATATTTTTTTCTAATTAGATCACTATGGATATACATTCAGGGTCCATGAACATTTTAATTATTTTAATATGTTATGGTTTTGTTTTTGTTTTTTTTTTTTTTTTTTGCGATTTCGTAACACTTTGTTATTTTGGACGTGTCTCCTTTTGCAAATCGACGACAGAATTCTTTTATTTAAGTTAATTACTTGTATACCAGAATGCATTTTCTTGTTTATATTCATATGTATTCAATTTTTTTTTCATTTTTTATTATTATTTTTAAGTTAATACTTGTATACCGGTATGTATCTTCCTGTATGTGCTTTGATCCTGGTTGAGTGGAAGAGAAGGCCTGATGGCCTTAACTCTGCCAGGGAAAAAAAAAACTAAAACTAAACATATACCACGTACTATGGAAACTTCACAAATGAGCGTTTATGTTTATTTTTACGTGTTGCTATAGCAGCCCATAGTGCTGTCAGTAAGCTGGTGAATTTTTAAGGAAAGTAATCCGTTGAGTCATTTGAATTAAAAACGGTTGATTGCGCCCTTGTGCTGGGTGTATTGTGCATTGTTATCACGTGTGCCGGAGTGCCTGTGCATCTCCCTACGACCCACATCTTCGCCGGACGTCTGTCTCCCTCCATTTATCTCATTGCAGTGCTGCTGTCAGCGTAGGGCCCGCCTGCACTTTGTCATGTCTCCCAGTTTATTGATCTTGCTCCTCCGTGACTTGGCCACACTGCCTGTGGGAAGGGGATGTTTTCAGTCTGGATTGTTTGGAGGGAGGGAAAAGTTTCACTCTCCGGGTGGAGGGCGAGGAGATGCTGTGAAAGTTTCGCAGGGACAAGGTATATTTAGTTCTTCCCTCCCTTCGCCGCTCGTAGCGATAAATGGATTATGTCCCCCTTCTTCTGCACACAAACACGATGGCTGGACGAATCTAAGAACCTGCGTCGTGACACAAATATCTTATTTGTTTATTTATTTCCTACTTTTACTCGAGAGACCGACTGGCTACGGGTCTGAAACTCACGAGTTTCGTCCCTCCCATGAAGTGTTTATCTTCATAAATTCTTCAAAATGCTTTTTATGCCAACAGTTCCCTTATTAACCAAACAATTTGTTAGATGTTTTAACATGTGTTTCCTCTATTTTCACCATCACTGTCTGTCTTGATATACTCGCTCAGTACCTTCATACTGGTTTGGCTAAAGGTGCATCATGTTTATTAAATAATCTCAAGAGTCAAGGTGGTTTTCAAAATATTATCCTTCACCTACCAAACGGAACATGACACATAAATTAAACATGAATGCAATTTTTAAAAACAATTTAAAAGTGTTTTCCACATGTTTTAATCATAGTTCTGTATCAGCTTCATTAATGGCATTACAAGTGTGTAAACTGTGTACCGCTGTCACGATCGATTAGTAACATTCAGAGCGATTCAACAGCTTCCTTGATTGGCTATTTGAAGTATTGAATGTTGTGAATGCAAAGGCTTCACACAACCCAAGAAATAAAAATTCAAAGACATTATGTCCGGAGAGCGTGGAGATCACTGCTGCCAACTGTCCTTCCTATCGCCCTTGAAATGTCTCATCAATAAATTTTTAACAATCTTAATAATAATTAATAATAATTTATTTATTTAATCTGGCAGAGCTAAGGCCAGTAGGCCTTCTCTTCCGCCCAGTCAGACTCTAATTCTAATTGAATACAATTGGTTACATAGTTATTACTAGAATTCGTTGAATTGCCACACGCAGCATGCAATCAGGTTGCCGATTTACGGTAGTATAGAAGAGGTGAGCGACCGCCCGGTCTCGTAGTATAAGCAGTTCATGTTAAGAGATGTGACCGGTCCAAATAGATAGAGCAACTACAGCTAATGTATACTTATGTAAGTACTTGTTTTTGCATTACTGTGGTTGGAATAGTCAAAGCTTAACATTTGTTCAGTGCAGAAAAGAATTCAATCAAACATACTACAATGAGAGTGTTGCTGTTCCAAACAATTGCCCCTGGAATACCCTTACCTCCGCAGCCAGTCTTGACCCGTTGGAAAACGTGGTTGGATGCTGTTAATTATTATGCAGAATATTACGGCAAAATAATGGATAGCACAGACAGTTCCGCTCTTACAGCTGTAAAATCATTGGCTTCTGAACAGCTATTGGAAGATATTCTGTTCATTGATTCTAATTTTAAAATCTTGTCCAAAAGCATCACTCTGTTAGAATCTTCTAAACTACAGCTCTCAGAAGCCCTTAATATAGTGGATAAGTATCACAAACGGTTATCCAAAATAAAAATTCACTAATTTAAGAAAAAATGAATTGTAAGTTGAGGAACATTATTACTAAAAATTCTGCCTATTCACAACATCGTATTATAAATGATATACTATCAGGTCACGACAAGACATCTGAAGTTGGAGTACTAAAAAGTAGTGACTTTCCGTTCCTCGAATATGCACCTATTACATCATGTGATGTTGAACGTATATTTTCCCAATATAAAAACTGTTTGAGTGACCATCGGAGGAGGTTCACTTTGCAGTCGCTCAAAATGTACGTAACTCTTCACTACAATGCACATATTCAAGGATGATGTGAGTATATTACATTAAATTATAAGAGTTAATATATCTCCCTATAAAATAATTGTGTATTTACATGTTTAGACATTTCTTACTTCAATGATCATTCATTGTATTTCTTGAATGCAGGATACAGGTTTTATTGTAACCGCAGTATACTGCTCAGTGTTTACATCAGAGGCTTACTCCATCCGTCGCACGTCCCCTTCTCATACAGTCTATACCGCGTGCATAGTAAACCTTACGATTCTTGTGGCAATTCCACGAAGTCTAGTTATTACATTAATATCTAGACTATAAAACAACATGAAAGTAAATAATGAAAGTTGGATAAGTAATGTTAGTGAGACAATAATAAACATTGGTAAGAAATAATAATAATAATAATAATAATAATAATAATAATAATAATAAGATAATTTAAATATTTATTCTGTGATGCATATAACCATTGAACATTGAGAAACCTGAAACAGCTATTATTGTTAACAAGAAGTGTTAAAAAAAATATTTAGTTCGTCTTGACATAATATGGAGGACCACTATCTTACCAAAAGACTATTTTGTCGTCAAATTGGGGTACTGGTAATAGTTGCAACATGTGTAGATAATTGTTTTGTTACAGTATATTTCGTAAAGAGAAATGGGCCAATCCCGTTATTTCTGAGAAGAGCACACAGCACATTATAAAAAAAAAAATTAACTTCAGCACTACTACGCTCATGTTCAACAAATTCATGAGGGGATGGGAAGTTCGTTGGCCATATTCTTATGTTATGCCGATGGAATTGTCCTGAAACATGAAAAGTGCCTTCGTTACAGAAGATTATACGATCAAAAAACTACTCGTCATTGTCAATTTTATCAAGAAAACCGTGTCTTTTACAATTATCATCATCTGGTATGTAACAATTGAAGTTTATAAGAGTAAGGCGTAGACCTTTTTTTTTCTAAACTCTGTGATCAATGTTTTTAATCTCAATTGTCGAGCATATTTATGCACTGGCGTCGTTTCACGTCTGGTCCTTAGACAATTCTCTTGCTTGTTTTCCTAGTGGAATACCAGAAGCTAGGCTGTAATTTTAATTGAGATCACATCCTTAGTTTTCATATGGTGTAGTAGCCTACATGCTTCTACACAGCTATGAATTATGACTTTATAAACTGTATGATTTAAAGATAGTTTTGAAAATGACTTCCCATTTTCACAAATATTATCATTTTTTTTGCTCTAAAAATGTACGGATTCATGAAAATTTTATCTCAGTATCTTAATTGTAGGTATAATTTTATATAATTGGTTGATGTAGGAGTTATGTATAACCAAAACTTTAAATTTATTAGGCTATCTCAAAAAATAAATTTTCTACGTTTTCAGTGACAATCATTTTATTTCTCAGTGATGAAACTTGGCATAGTTATTCATTAATATCTCTATTGTGAAATTGAGTATTTTATTGGCTGTATTCAGTATAGTTTTATTGCTAGAGAATTATGCGTAAAGCATTATTATCTTTTATTAATGTTTGAACATTGAAGAAATTGTATATATTTTTTTACAAACGGACAAATTAGAGTAAGGGATTACTAATGCTACATTACACAATATGCAGTGCTAACTTAAAAAATAATAGATTAAAAATTAATACAAAAAGTTTTCACTAAGAAAATTTAAAAAAAAAACGAAACAAAACAAAATGAGTTTAATTTTTTTTAAATGTGTTTGTGAGAAATGATTGAAATTTAAGCTACAATGTGTGATTATGATATTTATATGCGTATTCAGTAAAAATTTGAACTCTCTAGCTAAAAAAAAAAAATGTGGATAAGTACCGCTTCGCCTTAATTCTGTCATTATTGTTGTAGATTAAATGTTAATTTATTTTTAGTTTTTATGCTCGACCATGCCGAAATGTAGTAGTTATACACCTGGTAGCAGTCCTTTAATGCATGTCATTAAAGTACACCTACTCATTAAAGTACAGGTCTTCAGCCAATCACAAGTCAGCTTTGTACCTTTATATCGATTATTCTCGGATATGCAATCGACAGACAATTAGCGAAAAGTCACGGAGGCCAGAAATCCAATACTGTCGCAGAAGGTTATGTTCTGTTACTATAATAATTAGCGTTAATTGTAAATAATATTCAAATAAATTCAATTTCTCATCTCGTTTTTCAATTCTAAGTCAATTTCCAGGTTATATCAGACTAATGTTCATTCTTATTCTGTGCCAAGGTCAATGACATTCGGCCTCGGAAAAAATCAATACTTTCGCGTCTGCGCACATCTCACAATTCAGGTCAGTTCCCACATAACCATAAAAAGTCCTAATTTTCAATACTTTCAAGTTAGAAATATGGTCGCTTGCGCTCGTTTCATAAACAATCATACTTGCGTCTTAATTACTACCATTATAGGCTCGTTGCATAATGTACTATTCTTTCTGTGATTTATTTGTATTTGTATTTCTGGTGGTGTGGAAGAGAAGTCCTATTGGTCTTAATTCCTCCAGAATAAATAAATAAATAAATAAATAAATTTTTGCTAAATAAGTTGTATAAAAATGCAGCCCACCAAATTATACCTGGAGTGTCACTGATGGCCTGCGGACCGTGGTTTCACAAACGCTCTTTAGGTCAAAGTCCACCTGGAGCTGTACACTCGAGAAAGAAGAGGTGTTTATAAAACGTCAATACTCATGAAAATCTATTCAGCGGAAGTCACGTTATTGCATGTAAACAGGCGTATAGATTTGCGCAAAAACCAAAGACAATTTCGTTACTCATTGAAGCACGTCTGTAAAGCCCGTAATACAGCATTAATCTGTGTAAATCACCAACAAGCACCAGGGATTTTGTAGTCCAAATAACCCGACATTTAGTCCGTTCACCGTAACTATGGAAACACTCTGCAAACTGGAATATGTTTTGAGCTCGAGTCAATTTCAAAAGAGGGAAAGTTACATACAAACTTTTTATGCTGTTTGATATAGGTAAGGGAAGCTTGTTGAAACTTTCAGCGAACGAACTGGAATGAAAAGACGTGGGAATCTCGTTCAATAGAGCGACGAAACTTTTTTTTTCTCTTTTTACTTCTCGAATGACTGAGACTTCAACCCATATAACAGAATGAGTTATTAATACTAATGGACCAACTCTATCAGATGAAGAAGGAATTGACTACTGCAGAGAAAGCGAGATTCCAGGTTGCTAGGAAATTAAACTTTCATTTCATTTTATTACACTCTAGTAGGAGTCTCTTCGGGAAGGTTGAAACTGAGGGAATGGGTTGGAATCGTACAAATCGATAAAATACTGATGACATACAGTAAGCAATTTCATAATGGCTGTATGTGTAATTTATGTTTTATTCTGGTACAAAAAAAGACCTATTTATACAACAAGAATACAAAGTGACTCATTTTTGCACGCTCGAGACGTCTTTAAACGAGCCGTTAGACGACTTAAAAAATCTCACAAGTGAAAAAAATGAGTCACTTTGTGTTGTTGTATACATAATTTTTTCCACTACCAGAAATTTCAAGATTATAAACAAATTTGGAGATTAATTTTTAATTAATATTTGAAGAGAAAAATTCGCTCCGGCGCCGGGGATCGACCCCGGGTCCTTGGTTCTACGTACCAAGCACTCTGACCACTGAGCTACGCCGGAGCGAATTTTTCTCCTCAAATATTAATTGCCAATATTACAGATATTATTCTGTAAGACAAATTAATAAAATCTATAATATTCTCATAGCTGCAGTGCATATATTTGTACAGATTACTGTGCACGTAACTGCGGAATCCCGGCCAAACAAGTCACTCAACTGAGTGCGCTTCTAGTGTAATGGCAGTTGACATTGGACATATACGTCAACATATTGCCTAACTTGGAGTCAGGCCACAAAGGGAAACATTGAAGGAGAGGGGTTCGGTCCGGTGCTGTGGATTAAATTCGGCGTAGCTCAGTGGTCAGAGCGCTTGGTACGTAGAACCAAGGACCCGGGTTCGATCCCCGGCGCCGGAGCGAATTTTTCTCCTCAAATATTAATTGTCAATATTACAGATATTATTCTGTGGGACAAATTAATAAAATCTATAAGATTAATTTTTAGTTATGAAGATTGCTGAAATGACGATAAAAGTACGTTGCAGAGGCCAGTTGCTGTGGTTTATTTGATCTGCACTAATGTGTTTGGTCGCCATTTAAGTTCTTACAGCGATAGAAGTTTACAGGATTATAATTTAATCAACATGAGCGAGAAAGCTACGAAATGTATGTATTAGATATTCTATGTGATATAAAGGAATCAGAAAATAATTTTATGTTAGAGCTCCTTCCTGTCTAGACTTTAAAACAAGAAAATATATGAAGAATTTATGAGTTGCTGGCAGGAAAAGAAAGTCTAGAAGATTTCGGATGAAATTATTCTTGCTTGCCTTCGTGGAAAGTCTAAAGTTTATAAGTCTTCAATCCTGTGGTCGAAGTTTCCTATCTTAAAATCAGCTGTGAAGGAAAATATAGATGTAATTACCAAGGTCAGGTTACAAACATAAGAAGTATCTCCAACAGCGCAATAACTATACGTCTACGTTTGTTAAAAAATGAATGGTGATGTTGTAGCCTATGTTATATGAATAACATGTTTCAAATTTACTGTAGTTAATGCCCTTTTTCAAATTTGAGTTGCAACCTTTGTTTTTTCAAACGGCATGCATTTTTTTTTCACGGCGTGCAAAAATGACAAACTTTGGACACTTGAAACAGTTACAAAAAATGACACACTTTGGAGCTAGGTAGTGGAATTTTTTTTTTTTTACATTGTCGTGAAAATGCATATTTTTAACATAGGCCTATGAAAAATGCGGGATTTTACTAACAGCATCTCCTCGTGAACTGTTGGACGCATTTTGTTGGTATTCATCACATATCAGTTATTCCGGAATGTTATAGCGGGTGGTCCAATAATTTAGAACCACATTTTTTGTTAGTTATTAAAATGCACTATGTGATACCACTGCAAACACTGTGTAATGACTTTTCCATAACAATATTATTTTTCAAAATGTATATCAGATTGCAAGGATTATTGAACCACCCGTTATGTGAAGTATAGCTCGTCAGCGAAAAGAATTAACTCTTTAGGAATGCGACACGCAATTAAGCACAACTTCCTGCTAACCAGGACGCATCAACAGGCTGTTACAGTGCATGAGAAATAAGGTTGTGATTGACACTGCGCGGCGAACATGAATGTGTCTCTGCTTCATCTTGCCCAGTCACAATTCATGACCTTGGGGTGACGTAAGGGAACAAGCACTCTGCGTTGTCACAGTTCATTTCAAATAGTATGTCTATATTCCATGTCCAGTTACGAATGCAGTGCATTGTGTTTTGTTTTTCTCACAGTCCAGCAACGAAATACATTAACCCAGAGCTCTCTTAACGACTAGGTATAATCGTCTGCCATTTTGGTTCTTTCGTGGTCGGTTGTAGCTAACAGACGAGAACGATTTTTTCCTCTTCCTTAAACGTTTATCATATCGTAGCGCCTACGATAGTCAATCAGTCGCGCTATAATTTTTTTTATTAATAGATCAATGTCTAAAGGAAGCATAGAAAAAATCTAAATCAAAATCTTTTTTGAAAAGTGGGGAAAAAATATTAACTTAGAGTTTATTTTTTTAAAATAGATATTTACACCTTTAAAAGTTGGTAAGCGGCAAAATATTTTATTTTTCACTTTAAGATGAGGTGTCAAAGCGAGAGAAATGTTGAGATAAAATGGAAATTGCTTTTAAAAGTTGTCACTCACTACTTAAAATCTTCACTAGTTTCCGAATTACGGCGAGTTAAACAAAGTAGCGTTTTTGCTTGGCGCAGGACTCGATTTGTCAACTATTTGTCTGTTGAAAGTGGAAAAATGGTGGTTTCTTAGAGAAATCTTCGCGTTGCGCTGATTTCAAATTTTTGTACAAAATGTTTGCATTTCTTAAGCTTTACGAGTTAATCGTGAATTCTGAAATTTAATTATAATGAAAAATAATAAATTTATTGCTAACAAAAAGATACATATTTTTATATAAAAATCTCTCTTGCACTCCCAGAAAGAGGACTCGTTCTCTGGGGACATTCCACAAAATTGTAACAAATATTTTATTAATCAGCAGAATAAAAAGAGAAAGAAAGAAAAAGAAAAACACAGATATCACAATAATTGGAACTTATGTTTTCTGTCTAAACAATAATTTATGTCCCCAAAAATGTCACTACTACTAGCTATTTCAGTACAGATATTTTCCCCATTTTGTGAGAAGACGGTTGATGCCTTCTCGATTTCAGTCTGGTTCTAATGATGGCAATAGTGTACACACAGATATTTCCGAACTCCTCTTCGCTCTGAAATAATTTCATTCGAAGCATTTCATTCGGGCACCTAGAAGGTAAAAATCATTTGAAGCAAAGACCGGGATATAACTAAGATACTGAAGATATGCCATTCATATTGTCACAGTCTTCTCACAGTTCATGTGACATCGTGGTATCCATGGATAAGAAGCCTTGCGATGTTTAAGGATGTCATAACTAATGTGGTGGGCATTATCTTCTTTGATCAAGCTGTCAACGCACTCCGTGTTATCGTCTGTTCTATTTGTTGACTGTCTGTCACAGCCCTCACTGTCCTGCAGTGAAGGTCGTCCTGTTAAAAATCTGAGTTAATCTTAACACCCAGGTTATAAACCTGAAGCAGTTTATTTTGAATTTCAGCCGCAGCATCGTCCTCTGTTCTCATAAAAAAACTGACAGAACTTTAGCTTTGAGATCATCAGTATTACTGGTTGCTGTACACAGACATTTTTTTTTTTTTTTTTTTAGAAATTTCAAACAAAAAATCCGGTAGTGTCAGGTCTGGAGAATCTGGAGGCCACGTAATTGGCCTGATACAATCGCACCATTTCATGCCAATTGGTATTAAGAAAATCATTTTTTTTTCTTAATGAGGTGATGCACCATTCTGTTGGAACACAGTGTCCATATGCTTTTCTGTTAAAATTGTGGCATGAAGAACAAAAAATGTCATCCATTTCTGCAAATCTAGTAATGTCAAAACATGTTTCATTCGATAAAGGTAGAGTTTTAGATATGTTGAAAAGTTGAGACTTTGTCATAGCAGCGCTAACATCATTTTTGGTTACGAGAACACGCCTACGTTCACCAATGCGTGGCATGTTAACAGACCTCCTTTAAACGTAAGATACCAGAACATTGTCGACTTGTAATTCGGAGCTCTCAGAACTCAAAGCGAAAACGACGTTTAACTGGTGTTACACTTTCAAGTTCTTTAAACACAACAAACCTTTAGCTCGTCTTGCAGTAAACGGCATTTTGTTTATTGAGTTATTGCTGAGAGATAATCTGAAATTTTTGTTCCTAAAAAGGACGATGAAAACTCATATTGAAACTGAAATAATTTTTGTATCACTTCTGATATAAATCTTGTAGCCATTTCATTTTATGTCTTTCCAAATGAATCAGACTGTACAAGACGTAATCAATATATTTTCAAACTGTAATAATCCGTGGCGCTACACGAAGGGCCAAGACCGGCTAGCCAGCTGGTGGCCTCACGTCTACATGCCGAAGCAGAGGTGGACGATCATCCAACCAGAATGGAGGTATCGTGTGGTTAGCACGATGAGCCCCCCAACCGTTATAGCTGGTTTGCGTAACTGGATTTCGCTATCTATCGTAACTCCCCAAGTGCATCACGATGCTGGGTGGGCACCGGTTCCATATACTGGTCGAAATTTCATGAGAAAATTTCTTCTTCGTTGAGGACTCGAACCAGAGCACATTCCGTAACGCGAGTCCCAGGCAAGATGTATTAAACCGCGACGCCACAGCGCGGGACATATTCCAATTGTGCTTGTATTAATTATACCATTAAACATACATGCACGTGTCACTGAAGATCATTGTTCCCATGCATGTTGAGTCAGTTTATCACACAGCGTCAGATTATTTTTGAGAACTGAGCTTCTACACGTGATTTTGTTCAAATATGTCAAGAACCTATTGTGATTTTTCCTGGAATTTCTCTATATACGACTTATAGCTAGTCTTCTCTGCCTTTCAAGTGATGCATTTAGTATAGATTCCAGGTGTTTCCCTGTTTCTAAATAATTTCTCCTTATGTCTTGGTATTTTATTTCTATTATGTAGCTCAGTTGGTAGAGCAGCTGGCTACGGACTGGAAGGTCCGGGGTTCGATCTCAAGTGGTGACGGGACTTTTCTCGTTGCCAAACTTCCAGAACGGCCCCGAGGTTCACTCAGCCTCCTATAAAATTGAGTACCGGGTCTTTCCCGGGGGTAAAAGGTGGTCAGAGCGTGGTGCCGACCACACCACCTCATTCTAGTGCCGAGGTCATGGAAAGCATGGGGCTCTCCCGCCATGCCCCCTAAGTGCCTTCATGGGGTGTGACGGAGATACCTTTACCTATGTAAGTATTATAACTGAACTGCACCCGATCACGAGCTTTGCTCCTTCGGGTGTACTAATTTTATACATCTTTATAATCGAAAGTAAATAAATAAAATTGTTAAATTGTGTCCTTTGTCCTATGTGTTGCCTATATTCAGGGCAGTTCGGAAACTTACTGATTGCCCTTTCTGTTTTACAAATCAGTCTCGGATTAGATGCCATACTTCAGAAATAAATCAGTACCACACTCGCCACGTCTGTGACTCAAGTGTTAGCGCGTTGGTCTTCCATCTAGGCTGCTCTGTTTCGATCCCCGGCCAGGCCGAGATGGAATTTGTGGTGGACGTAGCAGAGGGTTTTTTTCAGGGTACTCCCATTTCCCCTATAATTCCACCAGCACTCTCCATCTCATCTTCATTTCATCTATCATCTGCAATAGTAAATATAGGCTGGGGTGAAGTCTTAAGAGGTAGTACAGGTTTCCGATCCTGATATAGGAAGGGCTTGGGACTTATCCGACTACTCGTGTGTGGATGGGATCTGGCTATACGAGAGACTGAGGTATGATGGTCCATCTGTCAGCATCGGATTCTCGAATATCACCAAGCCACCGTCGGACTTGGACAAGTCATTGCATATATAGAACGCACAACGGGCCAAAGCACATCTACATAGTCCAGCACTCGTAAAGCCAAACCAAGACAGTTTTATCGTGTCATTTCCACTTTTGTCTTGTATACATACAGGTATTTCACTGCAAACCCAGCATTTTCCAATCTTTCCTATTTTCTGCCTTTCTCTTAGTTTCCGAATACGATCCATATATTTTAATATAGTCTATCATCTGATATCTTCTCCTGCCCCGAACTCTTCTTCCGTTCATCATTTCTTCTAGTGCATCTTTCAATAGGCAGTTTCTTCTCAACCAGTGACCCAACCAATTCCTTTTTCTCTTTCTGATCAGTTTCAACATCTTTCTTCACCCATTCTTTCCAACACACCTTCATTTTTTATTCTGCCCGTCCATTTCACACTCTCCATTCTTCTCTATATCCACATTTCAAATGCTTCTATTAGTTTCTTTTCATTTCGTCGTAATGTCCATGTTTCGCCCCATAGAATGCCACACTTCACACAAAACACTTCACTAGTCTCTTCTTTAGTTCTTTTTCCAGAGGTCCGCATAAGATGCTCTTTTTTCTATTAAAAGCTTCCTTTGCATTGCTATCCTCCTTTAGACTTCCTAGCAGCAGTCATGTTACTGCTTATAGTACACCCCAATTATTTGAAGTTGTCTACTTGTTCTACTGCCTCATTTAGAATTCGTAAGTTTACCTTCTTTATTTTTCTTCCGACAACCATGGTCTTCGTCTTATTTGCATTTATCTTCATCCCATACTGCTCACAGTGTTGTCACTTAGCTCCAGTAGCATATCCCTCAGTATCATCTACACTTCTGCTGACAACGCCATATCACCAAAATATTTTATTCACTTTATTCTTCTTCCTCCTTCTACCACCTCTCTCATGTTCTGAAAACAGTTTTTCACTAAATCCTCTAACAAGGCGAGGACATGCTCTGTATATCACTGAATGGAATAAGATTGTGTGAGATTAAAATACAAGACGTACTGTTTGAAGTCATACCTGATATGGGTGGCCAATGACCCTTCGTTTTGGAAATATTGGCTACTGTTTGTGACATACTTCCGTTAGGTGCTCAATAGGGAAGCATTAGACTGTGTAACAGCGTAGTCCATGTGGTTGGATGCTGAGTTGTTGTCCAGGCAACCTAAGTTGGAATCTTAACTGGTCCTATATATTTTTTTCTTTTAATAATGATTAATATTGTGATCACAGTTATCTATTTACATACCTATATCATATTTATCAATGTATCGAATGCTTCATCATGTTTTAAACAAATTACTAATTAACTAACATTGTATTGTAAAGGATAAACAATGAAATACTGCTCACGTAGGAAGGTAAGATGTGTCATTGGTGTCTGTTCTATTTCTGTAGCAGCTATTCCATTTCATTTTGTACCCGATTCATTATGATGTCATAAAACACACAAAACATACATATTTCCTGCACCATGCACAGCAAATGAAGGAAGGTTGTCCACAGTCACACACATTTTTCCGCACTTCTACTGCGAAACAGATATCCTTCACATTCACAAACACTTCTCGTTCGTTTATCAATTTTGATGCATATCACGTATATTTCAACATGGCTTTGAATATAGGAACTCACAACTGAAAGTGAATTAAAATAATAATAATAATAATAATAATAATAATAATAATAATAATAATAATAATAATAGTAATAATATCAAGCCTTAAAAAAATGAGAAGGCATTAGGGTTTGAACTCGGGTTGCCTGGATGACAACTCAGCATCCAACCACATGAGCTACGCCGTTACACAGTCTGATTCTTCGGTATTAGGCACCTAACGGAAGTATGTCATAAACAATAGCCAATATTTCCAAAACGAGGGGTCATTGGCCACCCATACCAGGTATGACTTTAAACAGTGTGTCTTGAACATTCATGTCACAAAATCTGATTTAATTTGGTGATATACAGAGCGTGTCCTCTCCTTGTAAGTAGATGTTGAACAAAGTAGATGATAAAGGGCATCCATATTGTACTTCTCTCCCTTTTTCACTTCCTTCCTTCATTTCTTCTCCTATCCTGACTTTGATTCGTTTCATATAAAGAATGGGTGAAATTATGACATGGGAGAAGGACGTACTGAAAACATGCCTCAACGCCGTTTTCACCTTCCACAAATTTTATTTGAACTCGAGCTTCACATAGTGTTAAAAGTGTTAACTGCGAGATATAAACCCAGCAAGACTGTGCGACTTGTAAGCGTCTGGGACAAAACTGGGCGGTTTCACAGTTTAATTGTCGCAACCGATTATGCACTGTGACCTTGTTTCTGTGAGTATCCATTTACACATGCGGGGTTTGTGGAAGGTATCGGCGTTGGCGGGGGAGACGGATGGGGACTTTCTGCTGTCCATTTGCTTGTACAAAATTAACAAAGGTCGCTGTTTACACATAGCTGCTCCCTGGTAGGTACACGCAGCGAGCCTCTGTTAAACGCCTGGAGTTAGGAGCACGCTCTGGATGTATAATGCCAAAGTTGTTGTGAAACTCGCCGGAAAGTTTCCGGTGAACAAACACGAAAGTTGACCGTGCCTTGTGTATGTGCTGTCAAAGTGGAGGCCCTCTCGTCTAATGTTAGTTTTACTTTGATCGCTATTGAGGAAAAAAATGTAAACCTTTTGTAATGGCATGACATGTTCTCAGAATGAACCAACTCGGCAACGGACTCTGACGCTATTTTTTCTCTGTTTTGTTCTACCCGCACACATTTATATATATGTATGTACTTTTAAGTCAAACGACACTTTCATTGTCTTTTCAAAGGACAGACTGCGTATAGCACACTGCCATGTCTTCCGTCATGACAGCTGCTTGTTTGGACTGACTTGAAAATGTCAATTTACAAACGACAGGGTTTCAGCCAATGTTATTGTTACTGCTCCTGCCACACTTAATAATTTTATGTTTATCTACAGAGTTTTCACAAGAAAACTTTTACACCAGCCGCTAGGGTTTGTTCTTACGGTCCTTGGTAGACTAGTCTAGTGGGTTGGGGTCGAGGGTCATGAATATTCAATGTGTGTTGAAAGTGACAGGTCCCTGTAATTGCTTCATATATTTATGTTCCCGGTTGAGTGTTATTGTGATATTTAAATTTTTAACGAATTGGATCGTATTTATAAAGATTGTGAAAATGATTGATAGTGGATTTCTAAACACACTCATTATGAACAAAATGTAAAAAAGAATTAAAAAACGTGCAAAATATTAGGCAAACAAATTTTCCTTGTACAAATTGCACACCCAATTTAAATATGTAATTACGCTTAACAATACAACTTTTTTATTCCAAAATTGTTATTCATCTAGAAGTATCGTCTAATCACTATACCAAATTCCAGCACAAAATTAATTCAGGAGACACACACACACACACACACACACAAGGCAATCAATAAGTTTGCGGACTGCCCTGATTGTAGGCAACAGACATGACAGAAGTTATCTAGAAATGGGGAAACGCCTGGAATCTATGCTAAATGCACAACTTGAAAAACAGAGAAGAAGACTAGCCGTAAGTCGTACATGGAGAAATTCCTAGAAAAAAATCGCAATAGATCCTTGCCATGTGTGCACAAAATCACTTGCAGAAGCTCAGTTCTCAAAGACAATCTGATGCTGTCTGATAAATTGATTCAATAGGCATTGGAAACAATGATCTTCAATGTCACATGCATGTATGTTTAACGGTAGAAGAAATACAAATGTAGTTCGGTCATTATCATCAATGTATTTCCTTTTTATCCTCTGGTTGAGTGGAAGAGAAGGCCTCACTGCCTTAATTCTGCCAGAAAGAATATTATTTTTTTTCTTGTCCCCTTAAGCCTCTAAGAGAAATCTGTATAAGGAGTATTTCCTTAGGGGTAAATGCAGCAAGAACATAAGACTGATTTATCTAGTGCTAATAATGCCCATCGCCTAGAAAATATGAGAGTCTTAACTTGCCACTATCCTGAAGGCCAACTTGACCGGTAATAATTAATAATTACTCTAGCCAGCGTTGATCAGTAGGACTAGGATTCTCAGGTAAATAACATTTTATTTGCACTGTAATAGAAACTTGTAATTGTGTTTTAAGTTTCGGACAAGGTCACCTGAATATATATTTTAAATTTTATTTCACATAAAAACACATTTTGAATTCTTTAAGTTAATACATATTTTCAAATATTAACATAAAACACATAAAAATTAAATTTTCATCAAATCATTTTCGACAAAAGCCCCATTTCAGATTAATCATCGCCCGAATGTTCAGTGCAGTGGCTTAGACGTGACAGCTGGCAACTTTCTCGGAATTGCGTATCTGTGGACCTGTGGAACTGCAGTCTGCTCTCTCACCATAAGCGATAAGAGCTGTCACTACTAAAAAATTGTATTGTGACTAACACACATAGACATTGATGTGTCATTTAGGAGTGCCTTGTAAGTTATCATAACGCTGATTCAGGAAGCAATTATTATAATTTCATAAACATCAGCTGCCTCTGTCTTCGTTTCCAATCATAAACATGTCCCTAGGGAGTGTTGTTTCTCAGTGGCCAGGACGCTCTTTTTCTCAGTACAAGGCAGTGTTCCACGATAATCGTTAGTCATTTGTGATGGACAACTTGAGGATGAATCTCATTGTGTACTGTAATTCTTCAGCAGTTGGCGAGACAGCATAATTTATACTGGTGGATTCTGCATGTTGTTTATATTCACATAAAATAATTCAAATATAATTAAATATTTTTCCTCCTTTGTTTTGTATTCTCCCGATTTTTAGCACATAAAATATAAATATTTTTCCCGATTTTTAGCACCTAAAAATCCGAGCCCTGGCCTAGATCATATATACCCAGATTGCTCGGCGTTATAGGCTTTGACGGTAACAACTTTTGACAGATTCACTATGCTGCCATCTAGTTGTTATATAAGGAGTCACGTCATAACTCCCATTTGAATTGCATTAGCGACTGTACTGACATCTCGTGTTCGTTTATGGCGGACGGGTGGCGATCTTGGCGGTTTTTCTGTCAAAGTGCAACAGACTTTAACATAGGAATGAGCAATCTGTATGTGATCTGGGACCCTAGTTCATCACCAATTCAAACGACGGGCTCAACAAGCCTTCAGGATGCGGTGCTTTAGCAGTATTGGAATCCTTTTCTCGTTGTAGGGCCTATTTCTCAAAACGAAAACAAAATTGGGACAGAATATGTTTTCACAAGCATCCGTGTCTGAGACAAACCAACATTTTCTGTTTTTTCGATTTTGGTTTCTTTTCATGTTAACGAAAATCGTTAGAAATAACTGTCGCAATCCAGTTCAAACCGGCCGATGCTGCTGCATATGATAAAAAAAAAACAAATTCATTTGATCACGCCAAAAAATTTTTAATACTGAAACTCA
The DNA here is from genome assembly GCF_040183065.1 of Periplaneta americana. Classification (NCBI taxonomy): domain Eukaryota; kingdom Metazoa; phylum Arthropoda; class Insecta; order Blattodea; family Blattidae; genus Periplaneta; species Periplaneta americana. Next base: position 144,064,441 of record NC_091119.1, read on the forward strand.
AAGATTGAGTACCGACTGTAATGTAATGGAGCTGTTTTGACTATGAACACATTTGGTTCATTTTCAGCAAAAAACATAATAGGCCTCTAGGTATTATATTTGTTTACTTGTTTGAATATAAAAAAAAACTGTAGGAAGTGATATACAATTTTATACAGTTATGATATGTGTAACTCTGTTTTTGTTTTGTTTCTCGTATACATAACAACAGCGACCCGCCCCTCTATTTGCTAAATGAAGTCTGTGCTGCGACTGTGCACTTCAACCAGCTCTTGTGACAAGATCTCTTTCCCTTTTGCTGTTGTGGAATAATCAGTAATAAAAATACATGCGCGGTGGAGTAGTGCGGAACACGGACCCTGGAGGCTGCTCGCTTCGGGACAGACATAACGGGATGCGCGTGCCAGGGATAATAAAAATGAACCTCGTGTTTTGTTTCCGTGCAGCAGGCTGTGATGCATACATAACTTCCAGAAGGAGAACTAAAGTTAGAAACAAACTGTGGGTAACTAGTGCACTTCATAGCGAAGCTGACAACAATCTTTAACGTTTAAACTATAGTATATACAGTCACGAAGCTTGAGTTGCAAGGGTGCTAGGAACAATAGACTGTGCTGGTACTATTTCGCATTGTCTGTAATGAGGCAATATTAGCGATCCTAGTGGTTAACAACTATCTATGGATGCATATTTACTACATATTGAGTTTCGTTGCTGTATATACAAGACTGTGGTAGTATGCTGGTGGAAATGGAGTAATAGTTGAATTAAAATATTGCGGTTACAGCGCAGTGATCTTTGTTGCTAACTAAAATGTATGGAAAATCACCACAGTGGAGCTTCAAATGTAGGCAGTTCGATTTTAGACAGTTCGATTCTAGGATGGAGCACATCGACTCAGAGTTCAGCCACCTTACAGGGTGCGCAAGAACAATGTTCACTATTTCAGGTTCTCATTGTATACCGTAATTTTACCAACAGAGAATCGAGACAATTTCGTAAATTAAATCGCAGGAATGTAACAAATAGGTATGTATATTTTAAAGGAAATGTATTTATTGAGTTTGAATTTAAAATCTGATAAATAAATGCACCATTATTAAAACAACGAAAAATTTTAAACTTTTGTGACATCATTTTTTATGGAAGAACTCTGCACTCTAGAGAATTAAAAAATACTCATAATGAAATAAAGCTAATTATTGCTTGTGCCACCGAATAAAATATACTTCCTTTTTCTCTTCCTGATCAGTTTCAGCATCATTCTTTCTCCACCCATTCTTTCCAACACAGCTTGATTTCATATTAGTCTTTCCATTTCACACGCTCCATTTTTCTCCATATCCACATTTCAAATACTTATAGTCGCTTCTCTTCACTTCGTCGTAATGTCCATGTTTCTGCCCCATATGTCACACTCCACACAAAGCGCTTCACTAGATCTTCCTTAGTTATTTTCCAGAGGTCCGCAAAAACTGCTTCTTTTCCTATTAAAAGCTTTCTTTGCCATTGCTGTCCTACTTTTGACTTGCTTGCAGCAGCTCCTGTTACTGCTTATAGTACATCCCAAGTATTTGAAGCTATCCACTTCTTCTGCTGCATCATTTCGAATTCGCACGTTTACCTTCTTTATTTTTCTTCCGATAACAATGGTCTTCATCTTCTTTTCTTTATCTTGATTCCATACTGCTTACAGCTGTAATTTAGCTCCAGTAGCATATCCTTTAGTATCGTCTCCTCTTCTGCTAACAACGCTATGTCATCAGCAAGTCCACATCTGTGCAGCAACGGTTAGAGCGTCTGACCGCGAAACCAGGTGGCCCGGGTTCGAATCCTGGTCGGGGCAGGTTACCCGGTTGAGGTTTTTTCCGGGGTTTTCCCTCAACCCAATATGAGCAAATGCTGGGTAATTATCGGTGCTGGACTCCGGACTCATTTCACCGGCATTATCACCTTCATTCCATTCAGACGCTAAATAACCTGAGATACTGATACAGCGTCGTAAAATAACCGAAAAAAATTCATCATCAAATCCTGCCCACTTTTCTCTTCTTCCTCCTACTCTCCTACCATATTCTGAAAACAGTTCTTCAAAATTTGAAATTTGAAAAAAAAAAAAAAAAAAAAACTTATCTTTCCCACAAAAAAAAAAACTAATTACTGCAAGTAGATATTGAACAGGGTACATGATAAAGGGCATCATTGTCGTAGTCTTTCCCTATTTCACTTCCTTCTGACATTTCTTTTCTTATCCTGACTTTGACTCGTAGTTTCATATAAAGGTTACTGAACAGCTTCTATTTCCAATCCAAACATCGGTAGGGGCACGGCATATCCCTATCGCTTGGTCAGAAGGGTTGTGGGTTCGAGTCCCGCCTCGGGCATGGGTGTTGTGATTGTATTAGTATAAGTAAAAAAGAAACAAAGGTAAACAAACAGAAAACAAAAATAGATAACTTTGGAAAACGGCCTCTGGCCGGTCGAAATTAAAAAAAAAAAAAAAAAAAACCAATTTTCTACAGAATCCCCATATGTTTCTCCTAATCCATTCAGTCAAATGCCTTTTCCATGTCCACAAACCCTATGAGTACATACACTTCTTTATTCTTTTCTATGTATTTTTCGTCGATTGTTCGCAGTAGTTCAGTTGAATCTCTCGTACCTTTTATATTTTTCCTTTTAAGTCTTCGAAATTGTATAATAAATTCTGTTTTCAGACTGGGTACTAATTAACTTAGTGCTCTAGACGTCATGAAGAGGTTCTTTGTCCTACAGTCAGTGGGATTGAATTCAGACTCGTGCATTTGTTTACACGCGGAGTCACCTTGTATGGAATAAAGATTATGCGCAGTTTGAACTCGCTGACAAATTCGTAGCATTGCGCATCGTACTGCGGAGCTACAGCGTGAACTGCGCTTACAGCATGCCGTTTAACAGTGTTTACATGTACTCTAAAGATGTTATATGAATTGACTGCACCAGACGCCGAGAATTTCAGAGTTGGCATGTCCGAAGGCGTTAAGAAAAGTATTTATTATCCAGTAAATAAAATTTAAAAGCTATTAAAGTTGGTCGTTTTGTCTTCTCCTGAAAGCCTAATAATCAGTGCCTTGTCTTACGTTGAGACTCTGGACCCCATTTGCGTTGAAATTAACACCTGCCTGTTTCCTCGCACAGCTCTGCAAGCGATTAGAACTAATGAGAACTGACCTTCACCGCTATCGCTCACCTCTCACTGTTTTGTTTGTTTGCGCGCAACGGAGAGATGCTCCGTGCTGTGCATATGTTTATATCTCCTCACGGAAGCTCAAGGAAGATGACTGGCACGTCTCCAAGCGCTGGATTCCTGCGTGGAAGTGTTGCTGCCGGCTTACTTTTTATAGCCGCCCATGTTTTATTTCCTTTTGCTTCTCTCTCCTTTTCCAGACTTGCTTTATGTCGTGACTCGCTGGCGATGATCGCTCTTTCTCTTTTTGTATCTTTATCAAGATCGCTTTATTATTTTTTTTTCTACTCAACTACACGGGAAGCTGAATTATATGCTATAAATTTGTCTGCTTTTTCTTATTTGCACGGCATTTTTGTCAGTTTCCATCAAATTAGATTAGATTATAGATGGGGCTGTGAGATGGTAAAGTTTCATAATGTCAGTTTTTTATATCTTTATCCATCCTTTCTACGTAACACTGTTATCCCAGTTATCTTAGGTCAAACTGTTACGGTCTTCCACTTGTCCAGAAGAATGGGTCCCAAAGAATGCAATTCTTTTACTCTCTCGTCATAACAATGTCTCACAATCTCTTCATCATCATCATAAATTCGGCACTTGGGATATTATGGGGGATGTACAATATTTACTGATGCTCATGTATAAAATAACATTATTTTTCAACGTAATTTCCTTAAAAATACAAGACATTTCTCCCAAGTACGTTCCAGTAGTGTGACACTTTTAAAAAATATGTACTTTTGTCTGAGAAGAAATCCTTAACAGCCATCATGATATACAGTCTTTTTTCTCAAACTTTGATCTGGGAAGAAAATAATGTACCACAGGCAACTTGATACAGTTCTCTTTTTCAAATTTTGAACTGTGAAGAAAGGAGTCTTCTACAACCAATATCATACATTACGAAGAAAGAAATTCTCCATAGCCGTCATGATATAGTCCTCTTACTCAAACTTTGATTTGCGTAAAAAATAAATGTACTACAGTCATCATGATAGTCATTTTAACTTTGATCTGCGAAGAAAGGAATCTTCTATCATTACATTATAGCTAGTCGTCTTTGTCAAACTTTGATCTAGGAAGAAATAAATTTGTACAGTCATCATGATACAGTCCACTTTCTAAACCTTTAATCTCCGAAGGAATACATTTCTACAGCCATCATGTTACAGTCCTCTTTGGAAAGAAAGAAATCTTTTAGAGCCATCATGATGCAGTCCTCTCTCTCTCAAACTTCGTTATCTCCTGCCTAGTTGCCTGCTTGGTATCACTTGTCTTCGAACAGTTGACTAAACAGTGGTTCAGTCCTCTTTCTTAAATTTTGATCTGAGAATAAATCTTCTACAGCCATCGTGACACGGCCTTCTTTCTGAAACTTTGACCTGCGAAGAAATCTTCTACAGCCATCATGATACAGTTCTGTTTCTGAAACTTTGGTATGCTAAGAAATCTTCTACAGCAATCAGGATACAGTCCTGTTTTTGAAGTTTTGATCCACAAAAAAATTTTCCTACAGCCATCACGTTACAGCCTGCTTCTGAAACTTCAATCTGTGAAGAAATATTCTACAGCCATCACGTTCCAGTTATGTTTCTGAAACTTTAATCTGCGAAGAAATCTTCTACAGCCATCATGATACAGGCCTGTTTTTGAAGCTTTGATCTGTGAAGAAATTTCCTACAGCCATCACGTTACAGTCCTATTTCTGAAACTTTGATCTGTGAAGGAATATTCTACAGCCATAATGATAGTCTAAATTCCTTTTTCTGAAACTATGATCTGTGAAGAAATCTTCAACAGCCATCATGATACAGTTCCCTTTCTCAGACTTTCATCTCTGAATAAATCCTCTACAGCCATCGTGGTACAGTTCTCTTTCTCAAACTTTGATATGCTAAGAAATCTTTTACAGCCATCATGATACAGTTCCCTTTCTCAGACTTTCATCTCAGAATAAATCCTCTACAGCCATCGTGGTACAGTTCTCTTTCTCAAACTTTGATATGCTAAGAAATCTTCTACAGCCATCATGATATAATCCTGTTTCCGAAACGTTGATCTGCAAAGAAATCTACAGCCATCACGTTACAGTCCTGTTTCTGAAAATTTGATCTGTGAAGAAATATTCCACAGCTATAATGATACATTCCTGTTTGATCTACGAACAAAAATCTTCTACAACCATCATGATAGTCCTCTTTCTCAAACTTTGATCCGTAAGAGCTTCGCTGCTAAAGTCCGTCGCTCTTATTTTCGGTAGTCAATCATGTTACAGGTCGGCTACATTTAACCGTGTGTGTCTTGTCATTCGCTGCTGAAGACGTTATGCACTTCCTAAGGCTCGATAAATACTTAATATAATCGCCCGCCATTTTGGCTTTTTCGTTGGCGTTCGCAGAAAGCACAAGAGGACGTTATTTGTCCCCCAATTATTTGCTCAATTACAGTGTTTGATTTATTATCATAGGAGCTACGAAATGATCATGTTTAACGGTGCGGCAAATGGATTCCTCGTCTGGTAGCTTGGCAACGAAAGAACAAAAATGGCGAACGATACTATCTACCTAGACTTTATAGAGCCTTCACTTCCTAAGGCTTAAGCAAAGAGGAGAAGTCACGCCGGAAATAACAGCGACGCGATTATAGTAATCGAATCTATGTGCATTCTATTTGTAGTCGGAGACGCTACCTGAATAGCACGTCAACTACATACGTACAGTGGAATATTTTCACTGTACAGTTAAGAGGAACGAACGTTTACTGTCTATCCTTGCATTGTGATTGTAAAGTAGGCTCTACCTTATCTATCTGTTGCATGTGTAAACACTATGATACGTGTAGAGAGTGTCTGCACTGTCTGCTTTCGTGTCTGTATCTAATTGGTAATAAAAACGGTGGAAACATAATCGGGGCACCTTTATTAAACAGCTCTATTACAATTCGTTGCAAGGTAGAGCCATATTTTCCACCTAATAGGGCGTTATGACCTTGCAGTTTCTGGAGTCCTGTTTCCAGTGTAATTGCTTGGTTGGGGGAGGAGACGGACAATTATTGCATTACCCGCAAGAGGCGGAGATAGATGACGGAATTATAACACTCGAACGGTACCCGGCAGACGATAGAGTGGACTCTTGAATTATTATTTCACGGATAAAATCGCAAATCATGTTCCGTTATAGAACTGTGAGACTAAAGATTGTCACGGTCTACATACGGAGTTTCTCAAAGCTGAATGTCCAGCGCGTTAAGGTTACACAATAAAATTAATCGTGAAGAAAATATAAAACATGCTTAATGGCAAACATTTGTATACTATAATAGATTGTGTCCCCTTCGACAAGTAATTGCAATGTATGTATATACAAACTTATTATACGTAGGAAATATAATTGAATGGTTGGATGAAATAAAGACACTTCTCTCAAATGTAAGTTTTGAGAAAATTGATGTTGAAAATTCAAACTGTAATAATGTGATCTATGCACGGGCTATTCCATATGAAATCGATCAGTAAAAAATCTCGCATTTTTTATACTCTGTTTTTTCCCTATTTATACAAGGTGCTGAGGAGAGTGCATTTTCAAAAATATACTATCGAAAGTCAAACGGTTTTCGTATTGTTGAGCGACAAATTTAGCGTATTTTATAAATACACGCCTCTTTCAGCGCTCAGAACTCTGGAACCATTTACTGCAGAACATTGAACGAGAGCTCATTTTGAAGCTGACATTTGGTAGGTTATGATAAGAAGTAATCCTTATTTTTATTGTATACAGAGAGACAGATAATCTGATTTTACTTACTTTTAGGCTTTTTGCCCATTTGTAAAAATGTAAAAAAAATATTGCGAAAAAAGCTTGCATTATTAAGAGGAATTCGGCATTGTTTGCTTAGTGGTAAGGCAATAAGTTTCGAGGGTATTAAATGGATTATTTTCACACGCCTAGAGTTGAACGGCGCAGTACCGCACGCACTGGCCGAGAGCTGAAGATAAGCGAGCGTTGGGCGTCATTTTACTCCTGTGTTTATGAAAACCTGTGATAAAGCTAGCACAGCCATGACTGCTAGACGACACATCACGTGTTTGTCTCCTGACCTTGCTTGCCTAGGCTAGCTCCCGCCTCACAGTCAGCTGGTTAGTTCACGCGCGTACTATTCATTTTCCTTATTTGATAGTTTCAATACTTTCTTATCAACGTGCCATCAGTAAAAAAATGTGTTTATTTGTACTTTCAATGCGGAATCTAACTATATATTTTTAAAATATTTTTTCCTTGTCAAAGGCGTCTTAATGAGGAAAAATCTAAAATTCTCAATTTCCATAAAAAGTAAGAAAATCTGTTTATATGTCAATATAAACTTTAATTTCTCAGCATCAAAATAAACCATGATTTTGATCATTGGGTGTAAGGATTTCGGAGCTACAACAGTTTAAAGTTGCAAATTTTATGAAAATACGATACATTTAATTTTGGGTACTCCTGACCTCTATGATCACAGTATTGAACTACAACTTGATCATATGCATAAGAGATCAGAGAACACAATAAAGCGTTTTACGCAAAAAAGGCACATCTTCTAAAATGCCCTTCTTGCACCCAGCCCCTCAATTAGACTATTAATAGAAATGTGAATGCATGGCATGCTACGGGATCTGTGCAAAATGCGAAAAGAGAACGAGTTCCTTCAGTTCGCACACCAGAAGTTATTGAGGGCATCAGCCGAAGGATTATTCGAAGTCTAAAGAGCCACTTTCAACATCTTGTATAAAAGATGAGTCGTTTTCAGCACTTCGCTTCTGTATTTTTCTTCTGTATTTATTTTATACTTACACTGGCTACTTTTATCTGCGCCACTCTGTAGTTGTGTGTTTATTTAATTAATTAATTTATTTATTTATTTATTTATTTATTTATTTATTTAACCTGGTAGAGATAAGGCCATCAGTTCTTCTCTTCCCCTCTACCAGGGGACGATTGTATATTTTGGACATTTCCGTCCTCTTTTTGGAACCTCAAAAACGGACTAAATTTGAATAACTGTAAATGCTTCAGTTACTCTAAACGGCGTATATGAGTTTTTTCACTTTTCAAATCTCGTTTCAATATCAAACTAATACTTAAGGTGCAATCCAGATCTCAATATGAATTAAAATTAACATATTCTAAGCACAATGTAAATTGCACAAGGCCTGGAGTCTAATAATCACAAATTGATCATGTTTACGTTGTGCATTTCAGAGCATAAATTGATTACGTAGTTATTTTTATTATTTTACCTCCAGCATTGCTATTACAGTTTGACTTTTAAATTAAATGAATAAAAAGCAAATCGTATTTTTTCATCAAATAGCAAACATTTGGTATGGTTAGGGACGCTGGCATGTGTTTATAAAGTACGTTCTTTTCCAGTGCTAGCAGATATAGAATTATGTTAGCCTGACCGATACGGAATCCACTGTAAAGCGGAAGTCATTGCCCCGATGACGGGAGTAAGGTCAAGTATGGCTAACATGGTACAGTGAAAGAAGTCGGGCTAATTTGATACAGATTTTAGAATGTGCCAAAGGCTCGGTTTGAAATTGTTAAAAACTGCGATTATAGAACTACATTTTATGCTCTTTAAACCTCCGGCTGGCGCGGCGACGCACGTTGTGTGCCATGTCGTGATTTTCCTGTTGTGTGGAGGGGTAAGTTCCTATTCCTTCTGCGCGCGCCTATGCCTCCATTCGAATGTTCGCTTTGTATTAAAATATAATAATAATAATAATAATAATAATAATAATAATAATAATAATGCTAATACAGTAGAACCCCGATTTTCCGTCATCCTATTAACTGATTGGTGGATTATCCGACTGTCTTTCTTTCTCGCTCTTTTTTTCTGCAGAAAAAAATATGAAGTACTCTACATTATATTAGGACGAATTTTTTTTCTACAGAGTTTTTTTTATACAAACCTTTACCTTTACACAGTATGATCTAATCTTCGAGTGGCCGTGCCGTCTAACTTCTATGCAAAATGTCTTCCACAGGTGTCAAAAGAAAACGTGTTGTGCTACGAAAAAGTAATAGTGGTTTGTGAAAAAAACTGTGGTTCACGTCGCATCAGAATATGAGATAGGAATTATAATTGTGCGCGATTTAATGAAAGACAGATATAAAGTGTATAAAGTATATAATTCTACTGCATGAGGCCTGTACTATTCCTAGCTTTCCACAGACAGCCGTTATAAGGAATTTCCTTGGCCATTAAAAACTGGTCGTTAAAAACCAGACTTAAATTAATAAACTTTTGATCCACTACCTAGAGTATTAAAACAAATGACCACGGAGAAAATTACGAAACTGTATTATGCACTTAATTTATGAAAATCTTTTATGGTATGGATTATCCGATTTTTCGATTAACCGTTCACTTCACCCCCTTCATTACCACGGATAATAGAGGCTCTACTGTAATAATAATAATAATAATAATAATAATAATAATAATAATAATAATAAAGTGTATAAGAACGCTCTTAAAGTATTCAGTTAACATTATAGAAAAAGCAGTTTCTTAATGAAAAATTGTGTGGTGTACAGTGTGTTACGCGCGCCTGGTCGTGTTACCAGAAAAGACGTGTCCGCCGAAGGGTTAGGGAGCGATATTGAAGAATGTTAAAAAAATCATTATCAGCTTCATAAATGTATTAAAGAAAATGCAATTTTGTTTCTTGGAAAGACTTTGGTGTAACACTCGGTTACTTTTGTTATTACTCTTGAATGAATAAAGATAGAATAATTGTTCAATTTCCCCTTTACTCAGAAAAGTGTCAGTTTCATTTTTTCTCTAAAGAATAGCTGTGAATGTTGGGCAGTCTAGCAATAATTAATGTGTTAATGAGAAGGGCTATTACAACACACATATTAGGGTTATTTTGATACGGCAGAAGGGCTGTAATGATATTATGTTTACAATAAAAGAAATTGACCAAGTTGTTCAGTTTTCTAAAATAAAGTATTTTATTACCTCTTCAGGGATATTTAATAATTTCTCAGTTCTGAGGAATGTTTGAATTGACATGTTGGCATGGCACCTACAATAAGTTAAAAAAATACACATACTGACTTATTTTTTTTTTATTTACCTAACAGTTTTAGCTTAAAAATTCATTCTTGTCACTGCTAAAATTTAGCACAATCTTGGAAAATACATTCTTCATTATTTAAAAAAACATATTTCAATTTATTTTAGCAATAAAAACTGTATCATAATTTCCTCAATCTATTTCCTTACACACAAACAAATTATTTGGACATCAGCAATTTTGTAATATTGGCAGGAAGTGTTAAAGTTTCAGTTAATTGTATAAATTTTTATGTGAAAAGGAGGTCATTACAAAATATGCTAAAGCTTAGTCAATTTTAATGTAATTTCAACTAAACTTTTACAGGTGATACATTAAGCATATGTATCACAATAGCCTTACTGTATCAAAATATCAGTCCTCTATATGTATAACAATAGTCAACAGAGAAGGTTATTATAATACACTGGTTTTGTTTTAATTTTATCCATTATTACAAATAGAAAATAAATTTAACTCTGAATCCTTCATATATGTCCAATGTAGCACCTAACTTAATTTTTTTCTTTTTTTTTTTTTCAAATTTGTATATGCTTTGATAGGAAAATTACAGCAAAAGATTATTTTTTTGTAACATAATAGCCCCACTTGACCCTATACTGTATATCACATAGAATTTCTAGTTAAGAGTGATGATACGGAATTTAAAGTAGATGGTTGCATTACAGATTAACGATGGGGTAAACGCACACGCACTGGAGCCGCTCATTTTGGCCCATTTTGAAATTTTCAGAAATGATCGGTATATTTGGGCTGGAACTACGAGTACCTATGAATTCTTATGATCTCAACCTGGTTTAAACTTCCGAACCTTGATTGAAGTGACAAATTGACTAATGCACTGTCAACTTTCCACCTAAGGTTCATTTTGTTTCCAAATGTTCATTTTTTATATAAATGTATAACCGCGGTTAGAATATTAATAGCAACAATGTCATTTTCAGCTAATACAGTTTATATTTTCTTACAAATAATGTTAACAATTTGGGAATAGAGTTATTTTTCGTGCTTTAAATCTATGTACAACGTTGGACGCTGTGTTACTTCCCTTTCAGAAATCATGTCAAATATTTTTATTGCCCTGTCGTCCCTGGAAACTTTTAGGTCTAATTTCAAACATGGTAACTATTTGAACATCGTGATCGGAACATACCTTTTCTTCAAATACAAGACTACAAGTCATTGAAATCTACGTAATGATGCCTTCTTTGGAAAATAACATGTTTGTGAAGAATCACATTTAAGGTAGTAGAAATATATGTATTTCCAACGTAAGGATCCTTAAATTAACGTGTTTGTAATTCTGAATGGATTCTGTTAAAGTGGATCAACAAAAGAACAATTTATTTCTCGTCTAGACTCACTCAACCTCCGGACATATTTCGTACATTATTCTTGTAATAGAATTCATGTGTGGCGCCATCTTCCATCTTTCAGTTGTGAATAAAAAAAGTCCCATTTATTAAGGGTCTCTAAAGAAAGGAAAGGTCAACACTAACATTCCCGGAATCTGGCTGGCGGTGGCGGCGGCGGCAGCAGTGCCTGCGGTAACAAGGGGAACCATGCACAAACAGCTGAAAGTCATTGATCGTTTCCATGCCGTCCGTGCCTGCCCCATTCTCAGTAGACAAAAATTACAGGGCTTGGAGATCTCTTCGAAGCTTGCTTTCGCATAAAACGAACATCGCAACGTGTCTTGTGGTTAGAGTAAAGAGTATTCCATGAAGATTATCCGTGAAACAATTTCGTGAAGTAAGACTGTGACCAATAATACTTACACAAATTTCTTTGAAACACCTTTTGTACATTCACCTGGACATTTCCAAATTCTCAGTACTGATTCCTTCTGTAAAAAAACGGTGTATGTATTGTCGAAATTTACGGCACATGAAAGAACGGGTCACATCAATTATTCATAGACTTCAAAAAAGCATATGACTCGGTTAAGAGATAAGTTTTACATAACATTCTTATTGAAGTTGGTATTCCCAAGAAACTAGTTCAATTAATTAAAATGTGTCTCATTGAAACGTACAGCAGAGTTCGTATAAGCCAGCTTCTGTCTAATGATTTTCCAATTCACTGCGGGCTAAAGCAAGAGATGCACTATCACCTTTACTTTTTAACTTCGCTCTAGAATATGCCATTTGGAAAGTTCAGATAACACAGAGGGTTTTGAATTGAACGGGTTACATCAGCTTCTTGTCTATTCGAATGACGTGAATATGTTAGGAGAAAATCCAGAAACGATTAGGGAAAACACGAAAATTTTACTTGAAGCAAGTAACGGATAGGTTTGAAAGTAAATCCCGAAAAGACGAAGTATATGATTATGTCTCGTGACCAGAATATTCTACGAAATGGAAATATAAAAATTGGAGATTTATCTTTTGAAGAGGTGGAAAAATTCAAATATCTTGGAGCAATAGTAACAAATATAAATGACACTCGGGAGGAAATTAAACGCAGAATAAATATGGGAAATGCGTGTTATTATTCGGTTGAGAAGCTTTTGTCATCTAGTCTGCTAGCAAAAAATCTGAAAGTTAGAATTTATAAAACATTATATTACCGGTTGTTCTTTATGGTTGTGAAACTTGGACTCTCACTTTGAGAGAGGAACAGAGATTAAGGGTGTTTGAGAATGAGGTTCTTAGGAAAATATTTGGGGCTAAGAGGGATGAAGTTACAGGAGAATGAAAAAAGTTACACAACACAGAACTGCACGCATTGTATTCTTCACCTGACATAATTAAGAACATTAAATCCAAACGTTTGAGATGAGCAGGGCATATAGGACATATGGGCGAATCCAGAAATGCATATAGAGTGTTAGTTGGGAGACCGGAGGAAAAAAGACGTTTGGGGAGGCCGAGGCGTAGATAGGAGGATAATATTAAAATGGATTTGAGGGAGGTGGGATATGATGATAGGGACTGGATTAATCTTGCTCAGGATAGGGACCGATGGCGGGCTTATGTGAGGGCGGCAATGAACCTCCGAGTTCCTTAAAAGCCATAAGTAAGTAAGTAAGTAAGTATTAATTCACTCAACAGTTTATAATTTTGTCCCTTTCCGTTCTCATTCCTGTAACGATTTGACATTTGGGATACATTACACATACAATGGATTTTATCGTCATGTGGTCAGCATGGCGGTAACCTGTCGCTTAAGACAACATAAAACAAGTCGCGATGTGACCTAGGAGTTAAAGTGACGAAAAACATAGAGCATACGCAAGGCGAAAAACAATTGCTATGAAAAAAAGTTATTAAAAAAAATTAAGAATTCCATTATTAAATTTTATTAAATTAAAAATCCAGTTATGAAACAATTGCTTTTGGGCGGTTACACAAGTTGATGCAGCATGCCAGACGCATTTGATAAGCGCACAATCTTGTTTCAACTTTTTAAATGACGCATGTATATTCCTGTCAAATGGAACCAGTGCATCATGCGGTGAACCAGTCGATGTTGTGGACAGACCCACTCGTCACCTCGCACTATGTTACACCGCCCGTATTTTTATTTTTAATCTCGACCCAGCCGAACAGTTTCCCCCCCGGCATTATCATAACATGTTCTCCGGAGCGAGGGGGGAGAGGGGAAGCATGAATATTGCATTGCTGTAATTCATTGAACTCGTCCAGCAGCCTGACTCATCATGGCACATTTACTATCTTAACTGGGTTGTGCACTCTTCTTGCTTTGCCAAATATTGCCAGTGAACATGCAATGCTGTACTGTAAGTCAGTAAGAGCGAGGGCTTGGATTTTTGTTTCCTTTTCCGTTATCTAATAAGAATTCTTAAGCGCTTGAGCCTCTCATGTCAGCTGACGGATTTTCCACATGCAAATCAAGATCATTTCAGAATTGTTCTGCTTGTGTAACAGAGTTCAGTTACATTTCTGAGACGAGCACATCAGTCAGACGGCATTTATGATGGATTGATTGGAATCGATTGGATTGGATCGGGTAGATTAGTTGGATTGGATGGAAGGATGGATGAATGCATCGATGGATAGAGTAGATACTGTCCAAGGATCCCTGCGAGGGGAGTATGATCCTTGCGGGGTAAGGGGATATAATAACCGTCTTACTAATAAACCGTGTATAGTTTTTATACGAGACTTATGCAGAGTTGAGACAGAAAACGTTACCAATAAACCGTGAATAAGCTACGGACGTATAAACAGGCTGTAACTATACAATGGGAATTGCTTTGCAGTAGTTATATACACGAAACCCCTTGTTTAAGTGTTGTATATAGCGAAAAAATGGCCGCCCTCTAACAGCTGTTCGTATCGACTGTCATTTTATGACGATGGTTACCTTGTAACCACAGAAGAACAAACCAAAGATCATAGAATTATTAGAATAATATTGCTGTAGCTTGTACTCTTTGACCAAAATGTAGTGTGGTAATCGATTAGAGCCAGTTGTACTATCGATATTTAACACGCCACACTACAGCGCTCTACCGGATGCAATAGAGAACCTCAGATATTAAAATGTTATGTTATGGTTTATTTAACGACGCTCGCAACTGCAGAGGTTATATCAGCGTCGCCGGATGTGCCGGAATTTTGTCCCGCAGGAGTTCTTTTACATGCCAGTAAATCTACTGACATGAGCCTGTCACATTTAAGCACACTTAAA